>NW_027136912.1:600000-861055 GCF_040869045.1 Eurosta solidaginis | reverse complement strand
ATTTTCAAACCTTTCGCTAAACTCTCAAATAAGTTCATTATTTGTAGATTTAGTGAGAGATTTTCTACATTTGTGAAGATTTTTGCAAAACATTCCAATTGAATTTGCAGTACAGATGTTTTAATATACTACAATTTTTAATGTTAAAGTTATACTGAAAACAATATTGATTGTTTGAAAAGTTTGGAGGCATTTCAAAACTATATAAGAGCCTGATAAAATTATGTATGAAAATTCCAGATTTTGTAAAAAAATTTCAGTAATGTTTTTCAAGCTGGCTACAAATAAGATATAATCTGTTAGTTAAATGATACTAAATATTTGGAGAGTTTGTATACTGAACGAGGTGTCAACTGGTGCCAACATTGATAAGGCCTAGGTAAATTTACTAGGATTTTTACAAAATGCATTGAAAAAGAGCTTATTCATTTTTGTTGAACATGGAGAGTTTGGATATCATAAAAATACAAGTCTGTACAAGAGAGGCTTAAAAAATTTGTGGAGAGTTTTTAAAATTTATAGTGAATTTTACAACATACTACAACAGCATTTAGAGAAAAGATTTTAAATTATATTACAACACGTATTGCTTAAGCAGTATTGACTATTTTTGAAGTTTTAAGACTTTTCAAAAATAACTTCAAAAGCGTGTTAAAACGTGAAAAGAAATTTGCAGTCATAGGTGTGCATGTTTTTTAAACTATACTGAATGACCAGATGAGCAGAATATCATCTACAAAGTCTAAGGTTCATCCTATGTTATTTTGATTACTTAGTGAAAAATTTTGAGAGCTTGAAAATCGTTCTACGTTATATTAGCTTTCCACCAAACCCAAACTCTGTGTTTGCCAGTTTCATAAGATTGTTAAAACACGTCTAAAAATGTCGCGAAAGCTATCGAAAAACACGTTTTAACTTCGGTATCAATAATGCGAAAGCAAAAATCGAAATTTGCATTTCTGCCAAGAGATATTTTGCATATAAGAGTCGGCAAACATGGAGTTTGTGTTCGGTGGAAACGTAGCATTACGCATTAATGTAGCTTAAAATCAGTTTATTTGTTCGTTTTGACAGCTTGTTTGAGAGCTTGACGACACGCAAACAACATATACGGATTTGTGTAGCTGTGCGCAGTAGTTCAGTTTTGTTTTGATCCAGTTTATTTATACAAGTTTTTGACGGTGTCAAATTTGGAGACTTTGGAAATTATTTAACTTTTAACTTAAATAAAGCTTTTTACGAAAGTTGTTTAACTTTGAGTAATACTTAGTAATGTAAAGTACTTACATCAATTAATTTACGTTCCTTATATCGAATCTCCAATATAATCGAGCTTAACGAGTTGTGCGATGAGAATATCATCAAAGGTTCCACCAGTTGGGTGTGGGTAGAATAGCAGTAGAATGGTGTCCAGATATTTATGATCATTACTTATAAAAGAAGATTCGAAACCGACTTTTCATTACGTTGCTCAAAAAGGTAGTGAGGTTTTTTATTGAGATCGATTAATATGTGTATAACAATAGGGTGCGCTCGTAAATCTAGGTAATAAAATATTAAATGCATGAGTAATATAATAAAATAAAGGCACCATTACAATTAATTTTTAAACCGTTTTCTTTTTCAGGCCTACCTCAGTGAAATTTTTATAAATATTTGAAAGTGAAGACTTTTTGAGCTTCAAAAATCTTTCACGATGTATTGGCTTAGAACAATAATATTGCAACAAATTTACTGCAAATCCTGTTATTTGCAACCTTCTGCTAAGTTCGAATCACTAAATTGTTGAATAAATAACTCCAATATTGAATAATGCAATAATGGGTTATTAGACTACTTGAAAATAACACTTATAATTCGCAACTGATAGCTTGCTTAAACGAAACTGATTTTCAAAATAATACTGCTATTGCTCGCTAAATAGCGTCTTACCGTTGCGGCCTTTTATACTATTTGATTTCCTCGTTGCATCTTCTAGGCGCTTCTGTTCTAGAATCTACTAGTTGGTTATCTGCTATAATATATAATATAACTACAGATGTTCGTGTATAGCTCTCATATGCGCGTGTGTTTGTGGGCGACACTTCCCCAATTATAATTGCATATCTCAGATAAGATATCTGCATGTGTTTGTTCGTTGCTTCTCTGCTGAATGTACGTACATATGTGTAGACATAATGATTGATTCGTTTATGTAGATACATAATGATTGATTTATGAATGGGCATACAAGGCGCTACTTAGTATCGGCTTAGAGATGGCAGTACCCGTTAGTGTTTCTAATATTCGTAACACTATATAATTGTGTTGGCTGCGAAAGTTTTTTAAGTTTTTTGAAGTGAAGAGTTTGTAGACTTTATTTATTTGTTCGTTTTGTCGGAAGAGAGCTTGAAGATACCCATAATACACATATGGATTTGTCAGCTGTGAGCGGTAGCTCAGTTTTGATTTGATCCAGTTTATTTATAGAAGTATCTGATGGTGTCAAGTTTGGAGACTTTGGAAGTTATCAAACTTTTATATTGCTTTCCGATCTGTTTGATTGGTTTAACTTAAATAAAGCTTTTTACGAAAGTTGCATAACTTTGTGAAATGCTTCTTCATTTTTGAAATCGTTTCCTTTTTTAGGTCTAGCTCAGGGAAATTTTTATAAATATTTGAAAGTGGAGAGTTTTTGGGCTTCAAAAAATCGTTCACGATGTATTAGCTTAGAACAGTAATATATATTTGTGTTGATTGCGTAAGTTTTTTAAGTTTTTTAAAATGCTGAGTTTGTAGAATTTTTTAATTTCTAATATATTTAAAATTCAAGTTTTTTTAAAAAAATGTTTCTTTTCCGTTAATTTGAAGATATTTTTTAAAGCGAATTGTGTTGAGAATTAAAAACCTGGTCCCTTTCATCAAAATTTGGCAATTGTCTAACTATTTGCAGCTACCTTACATTAAATATGAACCAATTTGATTGCTTTACTAACTCCACTCAGTTATCACTTTTACAGCACAAATCAATTCAACAATCAATCAATCATGAATCAATCATTGGACACAAAGCGGCGCATCAAAATGTTCGCTTGTAATGCTTTGCGCAAAGTAATTCAACAAAAATGTAGACATAAAGAATTTCGAAAAGCAACCACAAATGCAACAACTAAATAAAATTTTGTGTCCGTAACAAAATCGTCAATTAGTGTCGGCTGCATGTTTTGAATATTTTGAGCATTGAGCATTGAGCAAAACAGCCGCCAACAAGTGAAAGCCCTTAAAATATACAGTGAAAATTGGTGATTGTTGTTGATTGAGCAGCTGTGGCGTGAATCGCAAATGCAACAATACACGTCTGACTACCCACAAATGCCATTTAGCCGCTGGCTATAAGTTATGCATCACTAAATAAACACCAATTATTTTGATTGTATGATGATTTGCATGTGTGCATGTGTGTGTGGGTGTGCGATATGAATAATATGCATGCATGAACTCTGAGAGTTGTATAACTTTGTTATAGCGCGCTTATTTGTTGTAGTAACAACTGGAATGCAATATTCGAATACAATTGAAACTATTTTGTAATCAGAGCAAACTGCAACACGCACTGACACAGACACGTATATACCCTATAACTTTAACTAATTCCCTTTTGCGCGCTTTAATTTTGTATACGTGTATACGCACGCTTGCTTGCATATCATTAGGCGCTCAATCATGCATTCAGCTAGCCGCAATGCTCCCGTTTGATTGTAAAATAAAATAAATTAATTTACATTTCAATGCGTATATCAGCGTTTGCATATAATACATCTATTTTTGTTTGAGAAGTTTCCGCGACTCTTGAATTGAAATTTATTTTTTGTTTCATTGCGCTACGTGCACAAATTTCATTCAGTTTGTAGCTACTCGAAGAGTTAATATTTAAGTTTATATTGAAATCTCCTACTAGAAGGGAATTCGTACCTGATTCTAATACTTCTGATAAAATACTCTCTACGTGATTTAAAAATTCACTGTCACTAGAACTTGGGAAATGGTACAACACACCTATTTGCCATTTAATGTCCACTTGCTTTAATTTTACTATAGCACACCATACATTTCTATCAATTGATCCATTAAACTTGACTTGACGTACTTGATTTCCTTTTCCAATAATAAAACGACCCCTCCCGTATGTCTACTATGTGAGTCGCAGCGAATTAATGTATACGGTGCAATATTAATTTCAGAATCAAGAATATCTGAAGTTATACGTGTTTCTGAGCATAAAACAATGTCCGGATCCACTTCTTCTATAATTTTTCGAGCTCTACTTATGCCTGTCGTAAGAGGCGACTAAAATACCAGATTCAAGGGGCTATGTAGCGCAACCCTTCAGGTTGCCAGCGCAATATACAGCTTCTCCAAACCCAATAGTCAACCTCACCTATCTGCGGCGAATCCTGTTTCACTAACAGACGAGGCTCTGGCGACCCCAAGCTCCTCATGGAACTTGGGGTTGGGAGGGAGGGATGGCCTGAAGGTTTAATGTGGCCATATAAATCGTTCCCGAGATGGTCGGGCTAGCACTTTAATGGTGCTGTGTTACCGGAGCGTATCGGATCTGTATCCGGCAAAGGACCAGCGCATCAATACCACTCCCCAAATCCTTCGGGGAGCAACCTTATCGCTACAACAACAACAACATTAGTAATTTTGAACATCTCCACCTGCCTTTCTGGCATTTTAAATGGACGGTAAGGCGGTAAGTTTATGGTTTCATTTGCGGCTAAAAGTATGCACCCGTTTTCCTCACAAAAATACAAAAAATCCACTGCAGTATGGGTCGAAACCGAGGGAAATTGCCGGCATTTTAACTTGCTAATTCAGGCGCCTGACTCAATAATTTACCAAGCTTTTTACCCACTGTTGGTTTGCAGAGATATAACGAGAAAGAATCAGCGGGTGTACAAAGAAAGACAAGGCAATAAAACACACTAAGTACGAGTAAGACCGAAAAAAAATTTTGCATTTTCGAAGTACGTCCTACCACATTTCTAATACTGTCCTTAAGAATGTTGTCGAAGTAAAGGACCTAGGAGTTTTTTTTGACCCGAAACTGTCTTTTAACAAACATGTTGATTTCATCATTGCGAAGGCCTACTCTGTTCTAGGCTTTATTCGTCGGAACTGCACCAAGTTCTCAGACCCTTATACACTTAAAATGTTGTATATAACTTTTGTTCGCTCAAACCTTGAATATGCAGTTTTTGTCTGGAGGCCGTATAACCAGATATCAATAAAAAGAATAGAACGTATTCAAAAGGTGTTCATTAATTTCGGGTTTACGGTCCCTCACATTTGATACTCCCATTCCACTCTATGCATCCCGTATTATGCTACTTGACCTACAACCTCTCGAAACCCGTAGGTCAATCTTATCTTTGACTTTCATGTTTAATGTTATTCATGGTACCATAGATTGTCCTTATCTTCTAGAAAGGATTACTTTTAACATTCCGAGGCGAAATCTTCGCGTCACCTATCCTTTTCACTGGAAAAAAGTCAAAACTAAATTTGCCAGTAATGCTCCTCTTGCAAGATCTATACGCGAAATTAATATTCAATCTTAGAGTATGTCCTTTGATTTTTCCTTGGGAAAACAAGCTTTTTTGAATACTTTACTCTCTTATTTTAAGTAGGTATGTTTCATTTTGTAACCTACACCATTGTTATTAGTCAGTAAGAAAACTTCTTTCATAGACAGTATTGAATAAATATAAATATAAATATATAAGTATAAAATGCTGAGGTTGTTGGTGATTATTAACCATAGAGGTTAAGAAAACAAGAGCAGACGCCTAAGCTAACTGACAGCACCATTATAAATTGGCGCTTAACCGCATTAGCGATTTCGGCGGTTTCGTATCAAGTCGCGCCAGCTACGTATACTTGGCGCTACATGACGCACATTGGAAGCACGAAGGGATATCAAGTCGATCCGATCTCAGTAAAGGTTTTCCCCTCTCCCCAAGTTAAAGATACGTTCTTGTTTAAATTAGCTTACTTCGTTAGCATAACAAGGCCTAACCAGCGAAGACTTTGAGCTTTTACTCTGATGGCAAACTGCTCGCTATGTGCTATGCTAGGCAAGAAGCAGTCTTAATTTTCATATATTTTACAAGCTTGAAACATCTCTGACATTACGACAACTTTTAAAGTTTTCCATAATAAATAATATTATATGATTTTTTTTTTCTTTATATTAGAGCAATGCTTCTCACTTGTGCTCTAACGTCAGTCTTATTTGTTGCACTTTCTTCATATCTGATCATGGAGTTCATCAGTATACCTCCTTTGAAACTCGCCGTTGGCAACACGACCAGAACCATACATTTGCTAAAGAAGTTTGCTGTCAAGCACTCCAAGAGCCATGTCATATTATCACTATACCGGCCGTCGTTACGTACAATGTATTAGGGCAGGAATGATAAGCGACTTGTAAAGCTTGTTTTACGTTCGCCAGGAGAATACTTTACTTTTCAATTGCCTACTCAGTCCAAAGTATAGATGTTGCCAAGAGTAAGTCTCCAAATTCTACAGGGTTAAACAAAGTGTTATATAACGAGCAAGGCTACAAACTTCTTAAAAGTTTTCAAGCTCAAAAATAAAAAAATATCTTCAAACTCTCTTGTTTAAAAAAGTTGTATTTATATTCTCATTGTAATGCATTGCTTTTCATTTTCAGTTGTTAAGAAATTTTCGCATTTTTCGAAAGTCTACAAACTATAGAAATAAATCAATAACTAAACGGCTGCATTGCCTTTTAATAATTTTTAGTCAAGTCTTCAAACTCTTCAATAAAAAAATTGATTTTTATCGCTTTAGCAAGTAAGGGCTATGCACGTCTTACAACTTAAGTCCTGACATCTTTTCGGATGGCTCCAAACTATACAAAAACTCTAAGATAAGCGCATTTATATGAGATAGAGGCTCAAGTACAAAAATTCATAAAAGTACAAAGTTCAAACAAGTACTAAATAGTTTCATAATAGTCGAAGTCTCATACAAATGCAAAGTTTTATACAAGTACAAAGTTTCATACAAGTAAAAAGTTTCGTTCATGCACATCATCAATAGTTTGATACAATGCAGAACACTTTTTTTATAATCTTCGACAAAGTTGCATTCTCGTTTCTTAATGCTCCCTAGCTCTTGCCAGTAAGACAATTTAGCAACAAGGTGTGCAATTTAAATTCTTTTCAAAAATTAAAACCTCCATATTACTCAAATCAACTGATTGTGCACGTATTCGCTTTTGCCACAAATTCATGTCCTCCATCAACGAGTAAAAACAAATGTTTCTATGCGAATTTTGGCTTTCAATTTGCATACATGTGTAATTCTGTTACTTTGTTGTTTCTAGCTTATAACAGTGCATTCGTTAACATGTTTTTTTTTTTTTGGTTTTATCTTTATACTATTGTTTCTTTGCTCAGGCTTCGCCACATTCCTCTTATGATTCGGCGACTACTTTTGTGGTGTAACTCAGCGCTCTTTTTATGCTGCGTGCACGCCACTAGCGCATTTTTGTTCACATTTTTTATGCATTCGTACATTTTATAAATGTGAAAGCATGTATGCTTGCTTGTATTTGTTGTGTTGTTTAGCAAAAAGTTGGTTTTGCTTTGCAGTTTCTACGAAAAAATAAAAGAATCTCAGCGTCCTAATGATAGTTGAAAATTTTGCATGGACGCCATGCTAGAGGCTTTCTGCTTCTAAATATTTTTTGTTTGTTTGTATATTTTGTTGTTATTGCATTGTTTCATAAACCCACCACATACATCACAAACATAAGTGCATGTTGCTGTTACAACACACACACATACACACTCAGTGACTCATTGTTTAACCCCATGCTTCGTTCGCTTCCGTTTTTTGTGTCCCACACTTTGACCTCTGCTTTTTATATGAACTTTTTGCATTACTTGCGCTTATTTTTATTTTTTTATCTAAGAAAAATGTGTGGTTTCAATTTTCACTTTCGCTTCAGCACTTTTTCGCTACTTGTCGCTTTTTCACATTTCTGCACTTCCTTTGACTTCAGCTGCATCGTACGTTGTAGTATAAACACACAAACGTGGCAATGAGTTTTTATTATGTTGCTTAATTTTTAGTTTTTTACGGAAAACTTGCATGCAATATAAAATTTGGAGACTTTGAAAACTTTGCTACACATGTTCAACGCTTGCTTAAAAATACATGTTTAGTACCTCATTGATTTAATACAATGTAATTTATGAATAAAACTGACTTTGTAGAGTTTGGAGACTTTCGAGAATATGTGAAAATTTAAAATATTGTTCCAGAATATGAAAAAAGTATGAAGTAAAAGTACACAAAAACTATTTTTTTTTTTATGAAGACTTCAAAGACACAAACATTGCTAAGGGTTTTTTTGTGTTTCTCAATTTTTAATTTTTTACGGAAAACTAGCATGGAATTTAAAATTTGCAGGCTTTGAAAACTTTGCTAAGCATGTTCAGCGCTACCGTAAAAATACAAGTTTTTTACCTCATTGATAAATACAAAGTAATTTATGAATTAAACCGACTGTGCAGAGTTTGGAGACTTTCGAAAATATGTGAAAATTGAAAAAATTGTTCCAGAAGTAATAGTACACAAAGAGTGAGACTTTGAAGACAGAAACATTGCAATGATTTTTTCTAAATTTTTAATTTTTTACGGAAAACTTGCATGCAATTTAAAATTTGGAGACTTTGAAAACTCTGTTAAACATGTTCAACGCTACCTTAAAAATACATGTTTAGTATCTCATTGATATAATACAATGTAATTTATAAATGTGAGAGTTAGGAGACTTTCAAAAATAAGTTAAAATTTTACATATTGTCCCAGAATACGAGAAAAATAAAAATTAATAGTACAAAAGGAGTGTTTTTTTAGTGGAGACTTTTAAAACTTTTTCGAAAATCGTTAAACAAAGTTGGTAATATTTCTACGGCTGGCTCAAGCTAATGTTGTCTAGTTTTTTGTAGATTGGCCCCAAGCAAATAAATGCAACACCCTTCTTGACAGGGTCTTACGGAAGCAGCTTAGATTTTTTTTAATAATATGCAAGGCACAGTTTAAAAAAATCTCTCAAGGAAGAGGTTTGAGTGCTTCGATGCTTGACAGAAGTTTTCCTCTGCAACTTTTTTCAATTTTTCCTCGATTATTTTTATCAAATATCGAAATTCTCCAACATCTGGAAGTATCTTTATTTAACAAGATTTGTTTTTGTAACTGTATAGCGTTTTTAGACTCTGAACGCCAAAGTAACTAAGTTGGAAGGAAGCATGTCAATAATTTCAAATTAATTTAGTGTAGAGTTTGAAAATTTTGAAAGGGATCACTTGTATAAAAGTTTTTCAAAGGAATTTTATATTTTTTGCTACATACATTAAGAGCTGAGAGGTTTTGCATAATCAAATATGTAGAATGTGGAGACTTTCAAAAATAAAATAAAAACTCACTGTCAAACTTAATGAAGTATATCAGTAAGCTACAAGTCATAACCAAAGAAAACTTTCTGCGAGCAAAGCTAGAACTTCCGTGGACTGTTTGGAGACTTTCAAAGTCGCTAAAAATATTTTTGACATTAATATGTTACCCACTCACCATTTAGGTGATCCAATTTTGAATTTCCCTACATATCAATATAATTTGATTACTCTTTCTGACTAAATAATGAGTTATCATACAATTGAACAAAAGAAATAATCAAATATGAATACTTTTGATGATGAAAAACTAAAAAGCATTTCCCGATCACTTTTTGGAATCATTTTTGAAGTCCTTTAATGACCAAATTTTAATATTTCATAAAAACCAACAAAAAGAATAATCAAATATGCTTACCTTTGATGATCAAAAACGGTATATAGTTTTTCAATCACATTTTGGAATCAAATTTTTTTTACTTTAGGTGATCAAAAATTTATAATCATTTTTCATTCAGCATAATGAATTTTATACTTGTTGAAATTTTACTTTTCATTAAAAATTTAATTTTTTTCACATACACATATTTTTTCAATCATGAAGCTAAGAAAAATATATAAAAATTTTATTATTTGCGCAAAAGATATTCTTCAAGACAAAAATAATGTAATGCTGCTCGTGAACGAAGATTTCCCCAACCATTTCTCCCCTTTCAGCTTCCCAGAAAATACATAATGGTTGGTCAATACATAGGTTATGAGCTATTTGAACCCCAAGTAAGTGAAACTATCTTGACATACCTGGATACGGCTTCAACATCCCGTATCGTATCCGTGTTTTAAGATGCAGACGATAATGCTGATGTTGGATGTTGTAGTTGCAGGTGTATATGGGTCAAGTTTGTTTGCGAGTTAGCTGTGGTTCGAATAGCTCACTTTCGCATGTTTTCTTCCCTTGATGAAATAAAATTATTATGTAGTATCCTATTTTGAATGAGATATGAAGAATAAATGCATTATAATGGCATTCAAAAATGATTCAAAAATTTCAACCAAAACGATTGGAACTTATTCACGAATATAATCAGAAAATGACCGTGAAAAGTAGTCAAATATTACCCTAAAACTATTAAAGCTCAATTTTACAATGATATCAAATATGAATAAAAAGCGTTTCGAAATAGGAATCATAAATGATTATTCAAGAATAATCACATTTATGGTACATTTTTCTCCCGACGATACGTTAATTTTCGAACAGAAAATGCTTTTAAATTTGAACGTTTTTAATCATCTTGGTGTATGGTATTTAAATATTTTTGATGCAAATTTTCAAAAAATGCTGGCTGGGTATCTTTTATGTCTACAAAGACCTTGTTGATACTATTTTGTTGTAATTATAGTGAATACTAAGAGGTAGAACAATAAATAGAGTTAGGAGAGTTTCAGAAAATGTCCCTCAAATGTCAAAAAATTTACTAAGTTTTTCCATGCAGAAGTTATAAAAATGCGATAAGCCGAAAAGCCGAAATTCAATCTTTATGAGTTTTGTTGATATGGTAAGGTTTAACTGGCCGATTAGTGAGAGCTTTACATAGACTGAATAAGTCCAGTGTGGCACCATTGGTTGGCTCAGCGACTAAACTGAAAACCCCCGTTTGAAACCAGAAGCTAAGTAATTAAATGACTCCGTCCGTTTGGCAAAAATGAGCTTTCTGGGACCTATGCCACTTGCTTTCTTTAGATCTGTAACATTTTTTATAGCTAGAGTCTTGACCTGGCATGCGACAGGGCACGAGCAAAATACGTGGTCGATCCTTTTCTCCTCCAACTTGCACTTCTTACATCTGTAATCACTGAGTAGTTCTTA
This sequence comes from Eurosta solidaginis, assembly GCF_040869045.1. NCBI lineage: Eukaryota > Metazoa > Arthropoda > Insecta > Diptera > Tephritidae > Eurosta > Eurosta solidaginis. The sequence continues at coordinate 849,712 of NW_027136912.1, read as the reverse complement.
TATTGTTAAATTTGATTTGTTGGAATAGGAAATCCATAGCCAAAATATAATGAAATTTTACTTCTTGTTTTAAAACTTGCAAAGGAAAAAATAAAATAAAAGAAGGAATGATCGCGAAATAGCTCGACATCCTTGCAGTTCTGAAATGACCGCGAAATTTCTGATCTTTTTATTTCTCCCAGAAATGATCTAGAATGCACCGCAAACAATCACGATATGACGCCGGATGAACCCAGAAATAGGCCACAAAATTTTCATGAAACCGCTAATTGACCTCGAAATAATAATAAAATAGTCCTCAAATGATGCCAAAATAACCCCGATATAGTTTCGAGGACCATACTGATGTAGCACCGAAATGATCCCGAAATAGTCTTTACAGCCATCCCGATATGACTTAGAAGATAAAAAAAAAAAAGTTATGAATTGTGTAAATATATTCCCTCATTCCATTCACCAACGAAGGTCCTGTCAATAACATAAACGACAATAGTTTCAATTTCCCAGCATGCGTTCTAAGTCAGAAAGAAAGGAATAATTTATTCTACATAACTTTTTACATATTAAACACTTTTTGATTCTCTTTCATCCATTCACCACACATGTGACCTTTTACATTTTCTGTTGTCATGTATATATTTTTTCCCTTCACTGCATATTAATATCATACCCAGTTGTCATGCTGTTAGCTGCAAGCGAACCTGACCAAGTGTTTGTCTAAACAACTGCAACAACTTTCATATTAACCCGAATATATCAGTTCAGCTTTAGGAGCATCTAAATTGTCAGAAAAGCTGTCAGCAGGTGGAAAAAATTGAAGCCGAAGCTCATAAGCACTTCTGTTAGATACAAATTTACATTCATATGCGCATATATTTTCAGACATTAATATTTATTGACCATACAGTACAATAGAATTTGTGGAAAATGCATTTCATTAAAGCCTTAGCCCAGCGCTCAAAGTGTTTGCTCTTAAAACTATTCGATTAATCCGAATACTCGACTATTCTAATATTCGCTTTTCGTACGATTATTGATTGAATTTCATTAATCAAACAGTTCGTTCGTTTATATTTATCTAATAATCGTAGCTCAATGATTATTCGAATACATTCAATTTTATCAAGTGCCTTATGTCACAAGATGATCACGAAATAAAGAACTTGGAAATATTTCCAAAATAAACCTGTAACAATCGCAACATGACTCCGAGAAAATCCCGAAATAATACCAAGGTCCATAGCCGCGAACTCGAATAGACCGCGAAATGCGCCGAAAATAATGCCTAAAATCATTCTGAAATGACTTACAAATGTCTTCTAAATAGTCCCAAAAACTTCTAAAAATAATCCAAAATAAACCTCAAATAATCGAGACTCTGGATGGACCGAAATAGTCCACAAAATTATCACAGCCACTGACAGCCAATTGACGCGAAAGAACAACGAAGTAGGCCTCAAATTATACCAAAATAAAACAGAAATAGTACCGACAACCACAGTTTAAATACCTATGTATATTTAAATATTCGAATAGTTTCTCAGTAGCGATTATTCGATTATTCCTCAATTGCTCAGAAGCTATTATTCGAATATTCAGCAAAACACAATTATTTGAATAATCGAGCCGAAGTATTCCTGAACCAACTTCTGCTGTTTCAGTATGGCTAGTCGATGTTCCGTTCTAACCAATTCTTACGGATAAGGAATCGGAAGATATCTTTTACAGATCATTAAGCTACTTCCTGAAATCCCATCAGTATATAACTGGCCATAGTTATAAACTTGGTGAGAGCTCGGGCTGGGCATTCACACAGGGAAGTGCGCTAGTATTTCTTTTAGGCTTGGGACCAGTGGCACATGATTGTGGCAGTGGTCCTAAAGTTTCTTTTTGTTGGCTTATCTAGTAGTTATTCTCTTCTTCTACTATTGTAATTCGGCCAGATTTGCTAGGTTATCTTGCAGGTACTCGAGGAGAATAAGTCAGAGACCGCTAACTCCTTGAATCTATCATGTGTGTTTCTTTTGATTGATGTGAGTGGATGACCGCCTCCGCAGTGTCTATCAGGAACCCTGGCTTTGCAGGTGCGTCGGCCTTTCCGCTGCCCTCAAGGTTCCTGTGACCAAGTATCCATACAAGGCTTACGTTCGCGAAATTGCAGCGACTTATTGCAGCTGTTAAAGACCTTAGACGAAGTGGTAGCTAAGCACCATCAGCGCTACTTGGCTATCTATGTAAATTCACTTGCCCCACTCCATCCTCCTGTTGTTATTGTTGTTGTTGTACATACAAAGACACTCCTTCAAGGTTTAGGGGAGTGCTATCGATGTTGATGGTCCTTTTCTGGATATAAGTCCAGTACGTACCGCTACCAAGCACCATTCAGGTACTAGAACGAGCATATCGAAAGCGATCTAATATGACCAAATTGAACATTCTTCGCCATCCGGCCCTCGTTTTTGATTCCGCGAGAAACTTGCAGTCGCTCGAGCCTCGTCTACAAATATAAGTATGATACATTTATATTCGTAACATTATTCGCCTCGCATAGGTGAGATTGACAATTGATTTGCGGAAGTTGTGAACGGCTGGTATCAACCTCTTGAACCCCCTGATGCTCCTCATCGATTCCTCTGACAGAAGCGTACACACCCTTTTTATATGGAACACTTCCGATTGGAAAATACTATCAAATTTTGGTTTGCAAATGTGACTGACAGCTATTCCTTAAGATGCCCACATAAGACATCGCGATTCATTTTGGAACCTTTGGTAAAGAGAGAATATACTTCTTTCTTTTGCACCCCCTCCAGTACCGCCTGCAGGGGAACTTACCCTTATACAATTTTTTAAATCTTACTCTTAGTGTGTTATTATCTGTTTGAAGGAGTCACACCGGGAAGCCTTCTGCTGATACTACTTTTGCCATACTGCTTCGAGTTCCAGAAGTCAGATTCAAGGATTCTTACTGCCAAAGAAGTTGCAGTTTCATGTATGCAAACGTCAAGAAGTACCTAGTTTAGGGGCACATTTTGTGCGTCAGTTGGACACGATCTAATTGCATCTGTTATCCTTCCGAAAGCTGTCCAAACTTTTTAGTACTATACTATTTGTTCATGGTCGGCGACTTGCTATAGCTGCAACGATGAACTATTATTCGATTTAAACTATTCAAATTCCGATAATCGAATATTGGAACATTTGAATATTCGTTGACTCGAATATGATAAGCACACACATAGCAACAAATGTAAACACAATCGGAAAATATTTTCAACATATAAAGGTGTAAGAGTGTGTGAGTGCCAACAACAGCAGGAGTTCATGCATACAAATTTACTCATACATAATGGGTTTATATATTTTTCTAACTGAATGAACAAAAATTGCATATTTTTATACAATAATAAAAACAAACATATGCACATATAAATGCATCGAAATATTGAAATATATTTTCATACTTGCTGACTCCATTGAAGCTCGCAAATATGACTCAATAGATATACACACAAATACTCACCCATGAGCTGGTTTTTGTATATTTGCATACTTTTCTTGTTGTCACGGTTCGTTGACATACTTTTTTCTAGTGTTTAGTTTTAGATTTGCATTTGATTTGGATATTTTATACTTTAGTGATTTTTCGCTTTTATTTATTTGCGTGCAACTTTCTTGTATTATTTGCGGATTGAAATTGAATTTCAGCAAAATGTGATGATATAAGCAAATAAGTATAAGGAAATAAGTTCGACGCTGCCAGGGTTCAGAAACCAATCAAAATACACTCTTGTTCCTATGAGTATATATTACAAAAGAATACGATTCATCCTGCGTTCTTCTTACTCAAAACCCTAGAGAGGATAATTAGCAACTTTTTCAGTTTTAGTATTGAAAGCAACCTCATATCTGGCTATCAATAGGGAAACAGCAGGGGTAAATCTCTCGGAGACTGCGCTACAGAGTCAAGTCTCTATTATTGAAAAACCTTGTTTGACTTCCTAGATATTAAAAGAGCACTCAACAATATAAGTCAAGATGGCGATAGCAATGCCTTAACGAATCTGAATATAAACAAGCCCCTAGTGGAACGCATTGACCAACTACATATTTATCCCGATATGGTTACCCAGCCTAAAGGGTACTCACTGCAAGAAAGTACAGGCCTGCCAAAATACTGCCCTCAGAAACTCTACGGACTGGCTTCTTATGTCCCCAGAATACCACCTAAACCATGAGGCGAGAGTACTCCCCATTGGGGAGAGGAACGAAATGCTAACCAAACAGTTTCTGTTGAATACCCAGAAGCCTGGGCATCCCAAGAGACAACTGATTAATGAGGCTACACTTACCATAGGCTTAAGGGGCCATCTCTGATAGCATTATGAGAAAATAAGGCACCTAACGACGCAGCCGTATGAAGCAAAAAAGTACAAGCAGGTCCTCAGTGATATACATAAACAGGCGACGGACCTCGATGTCGGTAATTGCCCGGTGAATTCAGATCTTAAAGAAAGAACTCAGAAGAGGAAGGCACTCTCCCTAGGGTAAAGCGCCTCACTCTAGCTCAACTTCGATCTGGGTCTGTAACAGGCTAAACTCTTATCTATCAAGAATCAACTCCGACATACAAAATGTATGTCCTGCGTGCAATGTGTCCCCACATGACACCAACCATCTCTTCAATTGTAATGTGGAACCAGCGCCTCTAACACCCCTCTCACTATGTTCCACCCCTGTTGAAACAGCAAGTTTCATTGGACTCGCGTTAGAGGACATTGATGAAAATTTGTGATCGATCGTACCTATTGGATGCGGCGAAGAACTGCTACAACAATAACAACAACAATGTATAGCTTGTCTTATATGCCAAAAGAAACAAAATACCACCGTAAAAGCTATTCCTAGGTATAGGAGGCCTTGAAGAACATGTCAAAATTAAATTTGTTAAGTAAAGTCCAAAAATCTAGTATGATCAGCATAAGTGATGCTTTGAGAACAACGCCTAGCGAAGCTCTTCAGATCATTATTGACACCTTACCATTGGATTGAGCTTGATATCGAGCAGTGGCAATGTCAGCACTCCATTCAAAAGAGCTGTGCTCTTCGCACGGATCACTGTGCGACCACAAAAGTTGCGGAAATCAACTTTATTGTATTATCATCCCAGCAGGAATGACTAAGCAGAGGCGGATAGGTATCTGGTGTTCACAACTATATTTCATAAATATCGACGGTTCCAAGCTAAACGGAAGAGTTGGAGGTAGAGTCTATACAGTGAACCTGGAACTACAGCATCTTCCAGGCACAAGTATCAGCCATAATGGAAACCGAAGCTTGGATAGAACACACAATATCGGACAAAGTAAATTTTTATTTTCAGCAACAGCCAGGCTGCTATCAAGTCTCTTGGCTTTTACTCGTTCAATTATGAATTAAATCCGAAACTGTCGCCGATCTCTTAAAGAGATGGCCCAGAGGGGCCGTGTACAGCTGCCATTGGAGCCGGAACACAGGTACATCGAGGGAAATTGCATTGCAGATAAGCTCGCCTAGCAGCGAACCACCAGGCAAATTCTTCTTGACCTAGAATACTTAGGTATTCCCCTTTCCATATGCAAGCCAATGCTCAAGGAGTACATTTACCATCAAGCCCACGAGAAATGGCTACAAACACCGAGGTGTTGGTCCACAATTGTAGGAGTATTAACTGGGCACTGCCTTACCAGTAGGCATGCAGAAAGGGTAGGAGCACCTTATCGTCGTTGCTGTAAAGAGGGCGAAAATGGGGAAACGGTGCTCGTGGAGCTCTATTTCTGGATACTCTACGCCATGTCGTGGAGCATGACTTCCTACTCCTCACTTTTATACCTCATTCATGTTCCCAACATAGATTTATGAAGTAAGTTCAAGTCGTGGTACTATCAGTTGAAGTTTTTATCTCACACAATCTGATTGAAACGTTTACCGTCAAAGCTTCGAGACCTGCCTCGCCATTGCTTCTATGACATGGGATCCAATAAGGTTATGTGCTTCTCCTGCTTTCTACTATTTTTCGACGTAAGAAAGAGATACCGACGATATATATTTGGACGCAAATTGGAAGAGAAGCTCGGCCTAAAATATCTTCGAAGGTTATCGCGCCTTATATTTATTTATTATAATCAGAGTGCTTTGCACACAGAGTATATTAACTTTGATTGTGTAACGGTTGGTTGTACAGGTATAAAGGAATCGATATAGATATAGACTTCCATATATCAAAATCATTAGTAACGAAAAAAAATTTGATTGAGCCATGTCCGTCCGTTCGTCCGTCCGTCTGTCCGTTAACACGATAACTTGAGCAAATATAGAGATATCTTCACCAAATTTGGTACACGTGCTTATCTGCACTCAGAATAGATTGGTGTTGAAAATGACCGAAATCGGATGATAACCACGCCCACTTTTTATATATATAACATTTTGGAAAACACAAGAAACCTGATTTTTTAATAAATAATACACCTAGAATGTTGAAATTTGACATGTGGACTGATATTGAGACTCTTTTTAAAAGGGGCGGGGCACCGCCCACTTGTGATAAAATCAATTTTTCAAATATTATTAATCATAAATCAAAAATAGTTAAACTTATCGTAACAAAATTTGGCAGAGAGGTTGCCTTTACTATAAGGAATGCAATGGAGAAAAATTAACGAAGTCGGTTAAGGACCACGCCCACTTTTATATAAAAGATTTTTTAAAGGATCTTGGGTGAATAAAATAAGCTATATCTTTGCAAAAAAGAGCTTTATAACAATGGAATTTAATTTCCCAAGTGTATTTCTAACAGCAAATACGAAAAACTTCAATTTAAAAAAATGGGGGTGGAACCGCCCCTTTTATGACTAAGCAATTTTCTATGTCCTGGGAGCCATAACTCGAAGAAAAATTAACGGATCGTAATAAAATTATGTACACAAGTTTTCCCTAAGATGGACGAAATCGGTTAAAGGCCACGCCCACTTTATATACAAGATTTTTAAAAGGGTCGTAGACGAAAATAATAAGCTATATCTTAGCGAAAAGGAGCTTTGTATCAATAGAATTTTACTTTCTAAATTGAATTATAACATTAAATTTGAAAACACTAAAATTTTTGAAAATGGGTGTGGCACCGCACCTTTTATGACTAAGCAACTTTCTATGTTTTGGGAGCCATAAATCGAAGAAAAATTAACATATCGTAATGAAATTGTGTACACATATTTTCCTTATAGCAGAAAATATTTCTAGTAAAAATGGACGGGATCGGTTAAAGACCACTGCAACTTAGATATAAAACAAGTTTAGAAGGATTAATGAGCTATAACTTAGTAAAAAATAGTTTTGAATCAATGATATTTCACTTATCAAGTTTTATTGTAAGAGGAAATGGGGAGACATATTTTTAAACGGGCGGTGCCACGTGTTATGTAGAAAAGTACTTTATCTGAAATGAAATGTGCAATTGAAGCTCACGCTGAGTATATAATGTTCAGTTACACCCGAATTTCGACACCTTTATTTGTTTATAAATACAATTAAATGACATGAAATCGGGCACTACCGGACTTTTTATGCAGTCTCCCTGAAGAAGACGTGAGAGCGTCAAAACGCGTCGTAAGAAAAACAGAAAATTTAACTTTTCCTTCTCTCTTCCTTCGTCTTCTCTTTTTGAGCCGCTTGGCTCCAAAACAAAACAATTTCTTGTATTATTTGGTATATAAAGAAGGGTTACAAAAATACCAGTGAAGCAACTGTCAGCGTGTAAGCTGATTCAGTAGCAAAGAAATTGGCAACCAGTGTACTATACTTTATGTACATACAAGAGCATACACAGGTAATTACATATGTTCATTATTCTTCCATTCAGTTGGCCTTATGCTTATAGCAAGCTGTTTATATTTGTATTTGTTGGTTTTCAACAGCAAATGATATGTTTCTACATCAAAATGTTCCCTTTGAATATACAATTTTCGGAAATATGCATAGTTGGTATGTAATTGGGAATTGGACTGAAATAGGGAAATCAGTGCAGCATAATAATTTCACATCTTGTAAATGGAACTCTGGAACTGGAGTAATACCCAAAAGCTTGCTTTTCACTTATTTTTAATACCAAGTACCTACCAATAGTGTCTATCATTGTCATCATCACGAAATGGCTCCTAAATTCGATCTATATTTGTTTCGCGATAGCTGACGTCAATTGCGATCGCCAAGGGATAAAGTCTTCATTTGCCATTTCTAAATCAGCGGAGATTTTTTAAATATGGGTGTCGACAAAAATACCCTCTTAGCCGGAGCGTCTTCTTTTCAAGTGCTAACAGTAACTTTTATTGTACTTTCGGTTTCCATTGTATGGAAATACATATTTATATAAATGCCAGGTGAAGCAATTTTAAAAATTTATACGTTGCTTTTCGTATGGCCGAACTTTTCTGGAGACCCAAAATTAAGCTTTGCACAACGGGTTTTTACAACTTTTATCGATACTGTTCACTTCTATAAGAATTTATGCTGATTTCTCTCTATAAGTATTGCTTTTATCAGATCCTAATATCGTTAAATTCCCCACCACGGAGGCCCTTTGTGTGGACTCAAACTTTTGCTAATATATCGTACGGGAAGTTTGTGAAGACTTTCGTTTACGTAAATTTCTCATCTTAAGGAACAGCTTGCAGAGCATAATTTTAGCGCCGAAATTTTCTTCCTTGATGGTTTTGTCCGAATTCGGAATGTGTTCTTTAGACTACAAACAGCAAAACTGGGAACCTTTCAATGTTTCTAGGTTCATTTTCATATACTTTGCGCGCCCATAATCACACAAAATATTTTCTTCCAATTCAGTCTAATAGAGCTTACGTGCATGGAAACTGATCCTTGGAGTGTATTTTTTACTGCATTTTTTTTTCCTAATTATTCTCCAACTGGACGTCTGCTGATTGCTTTCGGTGGCCAATTTTGCGCTTGTCCTCACTACGCCACCTTTGCTGAAGCGCAAAACCCTTCTTCGGGTGGTGTCATCGAATGATTCTGTGGCTTTCGCCAACTCTCCTCTCTTCTCTTCTCCTATTATCTAACAAAGTAGTACACAAAATTCGTTGAAACCAAGAAAACGAATAAATACTGCAAATTGAATATGCTCGTTTGTTTTTGTAAACAATTTGTATACCAGCAAATAAAATTACACATTTGCTCATATTTGCTAACCTTTGCGCAATACTTCCAACAAAACCACTCTCTTCGTTCATTTGCTCTCGTGATCAAATCTGAGTTCATTTCTATGAGGTTTGCTGGTTTTCTCAATACAACAACATCAGACACATGTTACATTCGTAGTGTAAGTGTTGTCATTCTTATAGTTTAAATACGTGTTTGGCATTGGTGCTGCTATATTTTTAAGCTTATATTTTAGGCCTATTCTTTAGTATTGTGTAGTTTTTTTAATAGCCTAGATTTCTCCTTGAGCAGGCCTATCTATAAATATCTAGCTATTTGTACCTTAGAATTATAGTTCGGTCGTATGAGAGGAGCGGATTTTTCAATTAGAATTATATAGATTTTTCGCTAGAATTCAGTTATTTATCCCATCAATAAGAACACATATTTGTTTGCTATGCTCTCAAAGAACTCATAGTTTTCTAGGCTAATTTCAAGACACCCGGTCCACGCAGGACATGATTTTTGATTTCGATGAAATTTTAATAAGTTGTTCTTTGGTCAAAATAATTAACCAAGTGGTTTTTTTTGTCTCATAAATTTTTTTTTTCGGATTTATCGGTAGTTGAATTCGATAAAGTGCAATCGATATTTTATTCACCTATTTTTCAACTGTCAATAACTTTGTCAAAAATTAACCGATTTTCATGATTTTTTCTTTGAAATGTTCGTTATTACTTTTAATCTATATATATAAAAATGAATGTCCATTTGTGTAAGGCTTACAGAATCAAAAACTATTCGGTCGATTTTGTTCAAACTTTCACATAAGTTGCGTGTACCTCACGAGGTGGTTTGCACATAGGCTTGGTTGCGATCGACGCACACGGTCTCGAGATATAGGCCAAAACGTGGACCCGGGTACCCCTAGAATGTGCTTATAGAATATGGATATCAAAAGAAAGCTGCCGATGATTGCTGATGATCCTGCGCTGACCGGGTGTCTTGAAATGGAATGATCCTCTAGTTATAAGTCTTTTTAATGGTTGTGGTTGTACTAACGATAAAGACACTACCCGAGAGTTTTGGAGAGTGTGATCGATGATGATGGTGCTTTGCCGGATATAGATCCGGTAGCAAAGCACCATTAAGGTGCTAGGCCTACCAGCTCGGGAACGATTAATATGACCACGTAAAACCTTTGAGGCCACTACACCCTCTAGTTCCATGAGGAACTGGGGGTCGCCAGAGCCTCGCCTGCTAAATATGGGTATGATATATTCATTTTTGTAAGACGACATCCCTCGCGTAGGTGAGTTTGACAATTGCGGTGCGGAAGTTTTAAAGCTATAAAGCTTTGTAGTGCGCTTATCAACCGCTTGAATCCCTCCAAAAAATAGTCTTTGTCAGTTTCGTAGATGAAGTATCTTACAGCGACCGATATGGCTTACCTTGATTGAAAGCTACTGTATTAAATATATTTTAATAAATATTCATTGCGCCTGAACTGTAAGTTGCATTCCGCAGCAGCCTTAAGAGGCTTTCTCTTATTCTTCAACCATTCACACTTTCTTTCATCACTCTACACAACTTTAGGCTTAACGACCCGTTCGTGTTGAACTTCTTGGCTATCTCTTCTATGAGAGAAAACAATTGTATTAATATTTATATAGTAGTTCCAGAAACTTACATGAATACATACATAAACACTAATAAATATTTGCTTACCACATATGTCAAAACACAAATACACACGCGTACTAAAGTTCTAAGGCGTACTTCAGCCTTGCAACCTCTTACATTGCTTTCTCTACCTCGTAGAAGAGCAGGTACACAATTAAGATTTAGTAGCCATATAAACGTCAACACCAACTAAACAACTTCACTTCCATGCAGTCTTCATTTCTATTCAGCTTTTACTTCTCTTCTTACAAAGAGCTTCACCGCAGCCAAATAGAATGAATGCATAAATACTGAAAATATAATTTCAGTTTAGTATGATTAGGTCTATAGTTGAAATGCATTGCCCTGGCATACAAAGTGAATTCAGATACACAGATAGCTAGCGGATAGCAAGAAGATTATGAAGCCTTTTGTTTAACTATGATTAACTGCGGTCGGATGAAATGTTGACGTTATTACATTTGTCTAATGAATCTGCTTCAAAATTATATGAGTAATTAGTAATATTTTCGATTGCTAAAGACCGCATGATACTAATGGGTGCTAGATAAGCTCAGCTATATTTTGGGAGTCTACAATAAAATTAACGCTACCAAGGCTGGTAGTATAGTAGTTGCTTGTACCTGAGAAAGGACTCAAAATATTACGAGATTATTTTACATCGCAAAAACATTATCAAAGGCTACGCGAAGGGGTAGTGAGGAAGAGGAACAGGTAGTAAGGGAGTATAAAAATTTCACGTACTTTCGGTCTTGGTGAACAGTGGGAATCTGTTTGATGTGGCCCTGCTTGATTTGATGGTTCCACGGGTTTAGGCAGCGGAAAAGCCTTACGATGTTTTTTAGCCTCAACATCGAAGAAATTTGGCACCGGCATGACCACATTATTGACCGTCATGGCTTTAGAAGCTTATGCCTTCAGCCTTGAACCCAGGATCTTCGGTGTGATAGACGAAGCATGTTCACAATACATCGCGGCAGCCACTTTGGCACGATATACCTCAGAAGAAATTTATTCGAGGCTTTTTTCCCATTTTGCATCGTGTCTCGTGCTCTATATTTTCCTTCCATTATATTTTTTTTTTTTTTTTTTGTTCTTAAATTTTTTGTATGGTAGATTATTTGAGGGATGTTTGTCTAAAATATATTGTATCCATTTTTTCAAACCATCTAAATGCACCTACAATTTAAAAAAAAGAAAGTGGTTAGACGAACTTGTTTATTAATATTAGGGAAAGAATCACAAAATTTGCAAAGCGTGATGGTTTATAGGTCATGCTTCGGAACTACTCTACTTCCTCAGCTAGTTTTTCGAAAGCTCATTTTTTAACTAGAAGTTTCCCACATCCATACCGGTGTTGCCTCTACTTATTTAGCCATATGAATGCCCCGCTGTCCACTTTGTATTATTTCTAAGCATAGCATTTTTGTTGTTTTGCGGTTTTGAAATTTGAAAAAATGCAGTAATAAACATAGTTTTGGGGATATAAGACATTGAATTTATTTAAATGACTTAGTTTTAATCATTACAGAGCATAAACTTAGATTTAATATGTACTGGCTGATTTCAAGTCCACGGAACATACATACATATTAATTTATTCACATTGGAAATATCGACGTGCCATATGAAAAGTAACACTATATAATTTTTGCAAAGAAGTCCTATGAAAAAGATTTTGTAAGGGTTACTTTTCGTATGGCACGTCGATATGTACTTATTAATTTTTAAGAGCAAGTTTGAAGAAGCAGTCGATACCTGTTTCTTTTTTTTTCTTTTGTGTAATAGCTTTTGACAATTTTCGCCCGCATACTAATAAGATCAGATATCTGATTTGTATCATTATTGTTCTCATACCACTTTATCAAGGTATTGATGCATCCAACTGCTTCCGAAAAACTCACTTCCTGTTGTTGAATATCTTGCTCGATAGCTGATTCCCCGCTATCATTATAAGACTTTGCAATCTTCGTCATCTTCCGTAATTTGAACGTCGTTCCAATTCTCAATGTCGTCAATGCTGACGTCTACACCACCCACCTTTGACAATAACACAGAAAAAAACGGAATACCCGCACTTGTTTTTATTGCCGAACAAACTTTTGCATTCAAAAAAAGCTCAGAAAAGTTAACCAATAATTAACTTTTTAGAGCGCTACGTGGACGCTCAAGATCGGTCAACTTAGCCGAGCGTTTAACTTTCTCGAGAGTTAACTTTTTCGAGATTCTACTGTATTACAGAAAAATTATAAAACTAGCACATAGTGATGAACATGAGTCTGAATTTCATTTCTTCGTCAGCTAGCTTTGCGGGAGCTGAGTTTTGAACTCAAAATCTCCAACACTGGGCTGAAATTTGCAGGGAAGTAAATAGTAACCAAATATATGCTCAACCTTTGAAATGCATAATTTTAAGGTTAAACTCAAAACACGGCTACACAGGAATATTTATACAATTTAACTACGCAGAACACGTATATACCCAAAATGGCATAATGGTTTTACTATACACAGAAACATATTAAGATATAGTCACTTTTGAGATAATTCGAAACATTAATCAGAGCTTATTGCGAAACGCACAAACATGGCTCGTTTATATAAATGAACAAAACTTGCATAAATACAAATTTGCTTTACATTTCTATGTCTGGGCGTATGCAACTGTGCGTTAACTTACATAAAATATCTCCTATTTAGTGTGAACATAATATAATCGTTAGCACATTCAATAACATTGAACTGTCCAAATGTACGTTTCTGTAGTAACTTTATCAATGTTTGCAATGTAATGCCATATTAAGAGAGCGTTATAATAAAGCAACAATGAAGCCCAATACGAAACGCGTCTGGCATGCATAATATCGTAAACAGGGTGCCACAAAATGTTAAACACAATTGATTTTGTTTTGCCTTTTTGTTACTTTTGTTTAAAATAAAGAATATACCCCTGAGGATGGAAGGAGTTTGGCGACACGTAGAGTGATAGTGAAGAAAATTATGAATTTTTACTTGCACTAGCTATACTAGACCAGCAAAGCCTACATAACATATAAATTCAAATAAATACCAAACTGACAGCAAATTATTAATTTTACACAACTTTTTATTTTACAAGCTGTTCGCGACAAGAACTCAAAACCCTAAGTATTAAAATGCTATACACCAAATGCAGCGACTTAAAATTTTGTACATGCACCCCAGGTTGGGGTTGGATTTCTCCACCAATTTAGTTTAGTAAAGATTTAAAGTAAGCCCAAACTATACAAACCAATAAATTGTCGTTTGTTTGTCAGCAGTTTAATTTTGTTGTAAAAATTCTATTTGCGCCCAACGTTGGGCGCTTAGTACTATGATAATCAACTCGCCTGTTGAGCTGAGATTGGTTTTGGATCTACCATTTCTGCCTAGTAAACCTTAGTATTAAAAGGTTCTTGAAAATTACATCCGATTCTACCACCTCAAAGTTTACATTTGCGCCACATTTTGTGCGCTTGTTCTTCAAAGAAGTTTTCCACCTGTTGAGTAGAGAAGTTAAATCTCGATGCCAAGTCTCAATTCGCGTCTTACGTTGGATGCTTACAAACACAGAAATAAGCTCGACTGTTTAGCGGAGTTGTATTGCAAATTCATACTATAAAAAATAGTGAAAAGTGTTTAGTTAATAAAAAGTTAAACGTTTGCAAAGTTTCTGTTTACGCCCAACATTGGGCTCGTATTAAAACAGCAATTAGCCCGTCTGTTGATGGCATATGAACTGAAAACAAAAACGATCTGTGCTACAAAAACAATAAAATATCAAACGATGTTTAGACATCGATCTTCGCTAGTAATTGGTACTCACGCCTTGTTCTAACACTAAGAGAGACTTAATACTTTATATTCCTCTTACAAAGCCCAAATTGACACATTCAGTTGATAGTTTTGGTTTAAATCTTAAACTTTTTGGTCCACTTGAATGAACAACTTTTTTTTGGTATGAAATACAGGCCTTGCTATGTTTAAAACAAAGCGATCTCATATAACTGGTTTTGAATTGAAATATTTTGGGTTAAATTTTAGTCCAGAAAATTTCCATTTTTCCAAATTTCCAAATCTCTAGACTAAGATATCTGAAAACTTGGGTAAATCTTCACATAGCTTATAATATATACCAAAAAATTTCAAAAACGCGGTAACGGTAAAACGTTTTGGTTTTAATTTTAAGAGTGTCTGGACTAAAATTGAAGCCAAGATATCTTGGAATTTTTTTAAAACTATTTGGTGGTTTTAAAAGAAGCATAAACAAGTTTGAAATGAGCAGTTAACTGTGCTAGGTTTAAAAACGATCTAAAATTTTTGATCGTGTTCTTTAGTTTCTTGTTCATTCCAAACTTCTATCTCTGTATATTAGCTTCTGCAACTAAATGGCGTGTGACTTTTTGGCTATCTCACTGCTCAACCTTTT
Source organism: Eurosta solidaginis (assembly GCF_040869045.1). Taxonomy (NCBI): domain Eukaryota; kingdom Metazoa; phylum Arthropoda; class Insecta; order Diptera; family Tephritidae; genus Eurosta; species Eurosta solidaginis. The sequence goes on along the minus strand of NW_027136912.1, from coordinate 834,393 downwards.
CTCTTTCACACCGAACTCATTTAACCTGGGCTACGTGTTCTACATTTTCCTTTATTTTGGTGACCAGCTTAGTGTGTGTTTTAAGTAAATTATTCCAAATATGTAATAACACAAAACACAAATTTTTTATTATTATTCACTGCATAATATATATATATATATATATATGTATATGCGCAAATGAATTTAAATGCAATTCTATTGTTTGCTAGTATACGTAATAATTTTTCTTGTTTACATTTATGTAGGTGTAATTGGTTTTTGTCCAAAGCGTAGCAGTGAAATAATAAACGCGCCAAAAGCACTTTCTATTTAGCAAAAGTTTGAAATTTTTATTTGAAGTGGACGGAATTTGCGTTTAGACAAAATTCCATACAAATTTATTTCTAATTTGATTAAAGTATTAGTGGGGGCTAGCTGGAGGATGTGTGCGTATCTACGCACATATGCAAGAAAACTTTTCCTTGCTTTCGAGATATTTAATAATTTTTTACCTTTATATTAAGTCGCTTTCATGTTTGTCCCCTCATTTCATACGACTTTTTGACCCACGGAAAAGTCTTTTTCGGTAACTTCCCGTTCAGCTAGACACTTGATACTTAGAGCATAGTTCAGATCTGGGAGACATTACAATGGAAGTGAAAAAAAATCCGCTGGGTGGCGCACGGATCGAGATATACAGAAAATTTATTTTAAAATGGAAATTTTGCGATCGACTTTAACTAACTTCACGGTGATCCAGAGACTTGAAACTTAGCACATAGTTTGCGAGTCGATGGCGCTACAATTCGTGGAAAACAAAACGCCGCCAGGTGGCAGATGAATCGAGATAAACGAAAATCCCTGAAAAAGCGAGGGGAATCTTGCAATCGATTTTTTAGTAACTTCCCGGTGAGCTAGAGACCTGAAACATAGGCCGTGAGTCAGAACCCGGTGACAATGCAATATCTGATCAAAAAAATTTCGCTAGGTGGCACATGGATCGAGATATTAAGAAAATTACTTTTGATTTGGGAATCTTTAAATCCACTTTTAACTAACTTTCCGGTGACCTAGAGACTTGAAACTTGGCACACAGTTCGAAGCTTGATGAGAATGCAACCTACAGAAAACTAAATTCCGCTAGGAGGCGCGCTAAGTGGGATAACTACAAATACTTGAAAGACGAGGGGAATCTTGCAGTCGATTTTTTAGTAACTTCCCGGTGAGCTGGAGACCTGAAATTTGAGCCGTGAGTCAGAACCCGGTGACAATGCAATATTTTATCAAAAAAAAATCGGTGGCGCATGGATCGAGATATTAAGAAAATTTGTTTTGATTTGGGAATCTTTCACTCCATTTTTAACTAACTTCCCGTTTACCCAGAAACTTGTATCTTAGCGCATAGTTTGCCAGTAGATGGCACTACAATTCGTGGAAACCAAAATGCCGCCAGGCAGCAGATGAATCAAGATAAACGAAAATCTCTGAAAATCCCTGAAAAAGCGAGGGGAATCTTTCAATCCATCTTTAACTAACTTCCCGGTGACCTAGAGACTTGAAACTTGACACACAGTTCGAGGCTTGGTGACAATACAATTTATAGGAAACAAAGTTCCGCTAGGTGGCGTGCTAATTGAGATGACTACAAATCCCTGAAAAACGAGGGGAATTTTGCGATCAATTTTTGAGTAACTTTCCGCTGAGTTAGAGACTTGGAACTTGGGCCGAGGGTCAGAACCCGGCGACAATGCAACATTTCATCAAAAAAAAAAAAAATAATAAAATCGCTAGGTGGCGCACGCGGATCGAGATGGTAAGAAAACAAATTTTAATTAGGGAATCTTTCAATCCATATTTAACTAATTTCCCGGTTACCTAGAGACTTGAAACATGGCACTTAGTTAAAGGCCTGGTGACAATACAACTTATAGAAAACAAATTTCCACTAGGTGACGCGCTAGTTAAGATAACTGCAAATCCTTTAAAAAGGGGGAATCTTGCGATCGATTTTTAAGTAATTTCCCGGTGAGTTAGAGACCTGAAACTTAGGCCGTGAGTTAGAACCCGGTGGCAATGCAATATCTGATCAAAAAAAATTCGCTAAGTGGCGCGTGGATCGAGATATTAAGATAATTAGTTTTGATTTGGGAATATTTCAATCCATTTTTGACTAACTTCCCGGTTACCTAGAGACTTGAAACTTGGCAATTAGTTAGAGGCCTAGTGACAATACAACTTATAGAAAACAAATTTCCGCTAGGTGGCGCGCTAGTCAAGACAACTGCAAATCCTCGAAAAACGAGGGAAATCTTGCAATCGATTTTTAAGAAACTTCCCGGTGAGATAGAGGCTTGAAACTTGGGCCGTGAGTCAGAACCCAAAATTCCAAATGCCTTTTTGTAGGCAGCACCAAAAAAGTGAAAATAAAAATATGATAAAAAAATTTTAAGGACTACCTTTATATAAATGAACCAAAAAATAGAAGGCAATTTTTTAATACAGACATAATCTTGAATTTTGACTAAAACACTTTAACAATAGCTCTTGTAAAAGAATATTGAGATTTAAAATTATAGAGGTACTTTACCTTACCGTGCTTAAATTTTAAATAATCAATAAGTTAATCCCAAGTACATGGTTTGCGCTCCACCTTTATAGTTTTATATCCCAAAATTCTTTTACAAGGATAGGTTAAAGTTTCATAGTAAAAATTCAACAAGATGATGTCTGTATTAAAGGAAAAATTGCCTTCTATTTTTTGGTTCATTTATATAAAGGTAGTCCTTGAAATTTTTTATCATCTTTTTATTATTATTTGATTATGAATTGTATAAATTTTTGATTTGTAAACATCTTTGTCGGATGGAGCCGTGTGTAGAAGGCCAAGTATGTTGGGAAAGCTTCTCACTGCCATTCTCCAGGGAATGGCCAGGGTGATTCTTTTGCATGCCAATCAGGCAGCTCACTACTTCCGATCGCTTGCGGCCAAGTATCCTCTTGGTACCCACTGAACATCCTTTTAGTGGTGAGCTAAAGTGAGAAGGCGCCAAAGTTTGCTAGGCCACTCTTACATTTTCGTTTTGAAAGCTAGATGGGGGATTTTCATTGGCACCGTCCGTCCACCGCAAGGTTCGGCTGCAAGCTGACGTCTGTTGTGGCTCAAATGGTTCGCTATATAAATTTGCAAGTAATACTTTCATTCCCGATTGCCAGGTTGTGCTGTGAGCTTAGGACACCCACACAAAATTACACCCCATGAAAACATAAACAAGGCCTCGTTTAATAAGACAACCCTTCATTGATGGCGATCCCTTCAAACGTTTAAAGAATTATGATTTGAGGGCATGCACCTGGAATTTCCGCTCCTTTAATGGGGTTGGTTGAGATTGCCGACTGCTTGATATCCTATTGGAAGCAATAGCCGAAATAGTCGCCATCCAACATATGCGGTGGATTAAGCAGGGAAAAAATTATAAAAAATGGCAACTACTGGAGTGGCCATGCAAATAAGCGCAGTTTCGGTTTTAGAATTGTGGTGGGAGAGATACTTGATTGACAAATGAACGTCACGCTGCTATTTAGAAAGACAGACTCATTAAGCAGAAAAAGTGAATGAGTATCTTGCTTATAAAGACGTCATAGCCAGTACTTTTGGCTAGCTTTAAAAACGCTTAAAACAATATTAAATTTTTTCAGCCTTTTGGTTCCGACTTCTTCTATCTTCTTCTCCATTCATTACTGTACCAGCCTTCCCAACCTTTTATTTCTCCGACTCTGCTTCTTTTCACTTTAGCATAATCGGCCCACTCAATTTTCTTATCCCTTTCATTCTACTGCTTTCACACTTACTGCTTTTTGTCTAATTATATCTTATTTTACTCTTATGTAAGTCTTAATCTTTTATTCTTCTGTAATTCTTACCCATTTTCGTTTTGTTCTTCTCTCTTCTTTTACTCTTATTTAAGTCTTACTCTAACTATTCCTCTTAATCGATCCTAATGTTGTTCTTACTCTTCCTGTTTACCTCCTATTGTAACGAATTTTGTGGATTTCCGATAATTATGCACCTTCTGCTAGCGTCTAAATCGCTGAACCGTCATAGAAATAACTTCAATATTCTGTACTGCAAAATGGTCATTATTTGGACTACTTTGGGAGTACTAATTCACTTTACGAAAGCGTGTTTAAATCAAACTGATTAGATATTCCTCACCTTGCTATGCTTTTATACTCTCTGTTGCCTCGTTCGCATATTTTTCCTAAGGTCTAGACTTTTCACGAACATGGAACAGTTGTATCGCATACTTGGTTCTTTGGCTGTATGCGTGTGTATGTGTGAGGGACAACTTCTTCTATTAGCTGAAGGGTACATATGTGCATGTGAGATAATCTATTTGTTTTACGTTGCTGGTTATGTGTGTGCAATATTCTCCGCCTGCTTGCTTTAACATGTATATGTACAAAAGTGTGGCTGCTTGCTGTTTTTGTTGTTGTGATTATTTACTAAAATCATACTGTATTTTGAAATACGATTTTTTCTGCATATTTGATACAAAACTAATAAACAAAGAACAAGTTTATTCGACAAACTTTCCCTGCCTACTATCTTAAAATAAGTGGCAAGAGTATGAGGGCTGTTAAGTCTCTGTTGTTGTACTGCTTATAAACTGACATTAATTTCATAAAAAATATGTTTTTAAATTGCCTTCGTACAAAAATTCTAATTTTGCATCAATTAATTATTTAGTTTGTTGAATTGTGTTGAATAATTAAACAGGCTCAACAAAACATAACAAAACGGTTTGCTGTGGTTTCCTTTGGCAGCTGCTTCACAAGCACTACATCACTTTTGGCGATTTATTTTATAATTTACAGTCATTTACCGCTATTTAGACTAAAATCAAAGTCGCAAGCTATCGTTATAAATTTGAAACGAAAATATTTTTTTCTGTTAGATTTTTCCACTTTAATTATAAATTCGCGCCTACACAGCATTTATTGCGGGTAGAAAATACATTACATTGTAGATTGCTTAATAAAGCTATTAAAATAAGTTTATTGCAGTTATTTTAAATTTTTTTGTAGCAAATATTTCGGCTGAATAAACAGAATATTCAAAATATATATTATACACTATCTGTTCGGAAGGTGAAGCTATGTATTAATTATTAAAGACTGGCTCATATAAATTTGAATGCACGTATCTTAGTGTAATGCTTTTGATATTTCAGAATGAGTTTGCATACGAGTATTTGAGCATTTTTTAATTCAATAAATACACGAAAATAATGTTAACGGTTGTAAGGCTTTACATTTAACAAAATTTTTTGTATATGATACAAGTTTTCAAGTTTTAGATTTTTCCATAGCACCCAAAAATTTAAAACAATATTTTATATTTTAACTAGAAGACCCGGCAGACGTTGTCCTGCCCTAAATTTGGCCTATCTGCATATACTTTAATATGATTTTTCCGTCTGACTCTGCCTCCCCCTCTTCACTTTTTCCTAATCCTTTTATTCACTCCTCCCTCCGTCTTTTTCGCTTCATCTATCTCCATCTTCGTCTCATTCTATCTCTTTCTCAATCTCCTTCTCATTCTCTCTTTTCTCTTCTCTCAATTTATTCTCATTCTTCTGTATCCCTCATTGCCTGTCCCTCAGGGTGGTATGTATTTTATTCTAGTCCCAGTCCCAGTCCAACTCCGAGTCTCAGTCCCAGTCCGTCTCTGGATAATATATTACTCTGTACTAAATCACTCATCAACGGCTTTCGTTTGTTATCCATATTCTACAAACACATTCTAGGGGTAGTCGAATCCACGTTTCGGCCTATATCTCACTTCGCTATAATATTAAAACGAAATGCAGATTTTCGTTGCTTTGAAATTCGGCTTACAAATTGCATATGGAACAACTAAAGACTATCCTGAATTAAAAAAAATTTCATAGTACCTCCAAATCGCGTGCCCCCTCAGAAACCCCCTGCCCCCACCCTCTCGACGGGCCTGGTGATGTGCTATACTTGATATTGTAACGAATTTACTTGCAAATCCTCTTATTTGCCCTTCTGCTAAGTTCGAATCACTAAACTGTTGAATAAATAACTCCAATATGTAATAATGCAAAATGACCTTTATTAAAGTACTTCACTATAACACTCAAACTGTGCAACGAATAGCTTGCTTAATAACCACACTGATTGATAGCTCATTGAAACTCTACCATTCAAAATAATACTGCCCTTCCTCGCTAGATAGCGTCTTAATCGAAATCTCAAATCAAACTGAATTCCAGCGCCTCTACAATTGCCGCCTTTTATACTCTCGGATTTCAGCGTTCGCATCTTCTAGGCGCTTCCAGAATCTACTAGTCCAGCAGCTCTCAAACTTCTCAGCTGTAACTACAATTGCATGATTTTATAGTTTCTCATGGCATACTTTCAGGAGTATCTCAGATATATGCATGTGTTTGTGCATTGACTCTCCGCTGCTCGTATACGTATATGGTACATATGTGTAGACGCAATTATTGTTTCGTTTATGTAGATACATAATGATTTATCTATGGATGTGAATTCACGTCAATGCTTAGCATCGGCTTAGAGACGATAGCATCGCTCAATGCTGCTAACATTCGTTACACTGCCCTCCACCTAAGTCTGATCGTCCCGATCAGATAAATCTCTCTGTCTATACACTGCCAGCCTTTCCAAATGAACCACTCTTCTAATCCGTGGTTTCCCAGTGGTTTGTATGCGATAGATGGTATCACCGATCTTCTTCACAACTTTGTACGGGCCTTCCCAACTACACCGAATCTTGGAGGGAACACCTTTCCGCCGGTGAGGGTTGTATAACAGTACCAAATCTCCCTCCAAGAAACCTTCCGAATTGTTGTTCTCATTGTACCTGCGTTTCATCTTACTACTCATTAGTCTTGATCGTTCCCTCGCACTCTGTTGTTTGGCCAATGAACTTCTTCGCAGAGCTTGCACTTGACGGATTGACTTTGCATCATCATTATCGTCTGGACGTTTCACAACAGTAGTGCGCGCTGGCTTGAAACCACCCTTGCATTCCATCTGAAAAATTCTTTCAGTCATTTTAGTGCGTCCATTAGGTTTTGTCGATGCCGGTATTTTTATCGCAGGTACTTTTAATTTCGGTTTATTTGGCACATTCGATCCTTCAACATTTTCTTTTGACTTTCGTAGCCTCGTAGTACTCGATTACTACTGAACCCTTTCTCCAACTTGAAGTTAAGTGGTATATCCTGGTTCTCATAACGCATCACCCTTCTCTGCATATCGATCTTGATGTCGTGGCCAACCATGAAGTCCACTCCCAATATGACTTCTTCAACGATCTTCGCCACAACGAATTTGTGTAGAACCGTGACCTTTCCAATCAAGACTTCACATATCACTTCTCCCTGAACTTGGTTATACTCGCCAGTAACCGTACGCAACCTTGCTCCAGGTAACGGTTTTACTCTCCTGTTGGCCAAGTCAGATCCGTTCACGGAATGAGATGCGCCCGTATCTACAGTCAGTACGCGCTCCTTGCCATCCGCATTCCCTCTGACGGTAAGACTGATTGATTTCCTTCCAATTTGCGAGACAGATATCAATAGCCGGGGCAAGTTTTCATTCTTTACATCCGACACGCTCTTGCTCATATCCTCCAGCTTTGCGTTTACGGCCACCCACATTGTTGGAACTGTTAGGACCAAGATCGCAATGACGTGCAATGTGACAGGACTTCCCGCATTTGAAGCATTTGATAACTTTTTCACTCCGCTTTTGCGATCCTTTCAGCGCCTCCAATATTGCGTCTACCCACTCTGGCCTTTCTACTTCCACACGGCGTGCTTTGAAAACTGGCTTACACAGAAGCGACGCTGTTTCCTGAATCAGAGCTTGTGACACCGTTTCTGCGAATGTTGTCTTTGGGTTTGCGTATGTAGTTCGCTTTGTTTCGACGTCCCGTATGCCATTTATAAAGCTCTGTCTCTTTACCCTTTCAGTGTATTCCACTGGTGCATCCGCATTTGCTAAATGTGATAGCCTTTCAATATCCGACGCAAACTCTTGCAATGTTTCACCAGGTCTCTGGAAGCGGTTCAGCAACTCCATTTGGTATATCTGTCTCCTATGCTCAGTTCCGTATCGTCTCTCTAGAGCGTCCATCAATGCTTCATAACAGTTCCGTTCGCCCTCTGGAATGGTTTGTAAGATTTCAGCAGCAGATCCTTTCAATGCCACGAATAGTGCAGCAACTTTACCTTCAGCACTCCAGTTGTTCACTGCTACGGTCTTATCAAACTGAATCTTAAACACCTGGAAAGAACAGAACCGTCAGGGGATGGTGTTTTCACCTTTGGATTGATTGTTGAATCAGCTGGGCAATTTAGTTATAACTGCTCCATACCACCTTTTAAATCATCTACTTCTGCTTGAAATTGAGCCGTTTTTGCATCCTGCGCTTCCAGTTTTGATGATACCTGTTCCAAAATTTCTGCCGACATTTCAGATATCCGTGCCTCTTGCGCTTCCAATTGAGATGCCATATATGTCTTTTGGTCGTCCAGTTGAGGTGACACTTGTGACGTCATTTCTGAAATACGTGCCTCCTGTGATTCCAGTTGGGATGCGAAATATGTCTTCTGTTGTTCGAGCTGTGTTTCCATCTTGGATGTAATCTGTGTCGACATTTCTGACATACGCGTTTCTTGTACTTCAATCTTCGATGTTATGCGTGTCTCCTGCGATTCCAATTGTGATGCCATTTGTGACGACATTTCTGACCTTTGCGACGACATTGATGCTACTGTCGATGTTTGTGCAGATATTGCAGCCAATATCATGTTCAAGTCTGTGCTGGTAACCGTCTGCGATGTTTCGTTTTTCTCTTCAATTTTTGTTGTCTCCTCGCTATCAAGATCAAAGACATACTCTTCCACATCAATTCCTTCTACTTCCATTGCCTCTCGTAGCCGTGCCTGAAGTTCAAGTTTAACGCCGCTTGTATTCAATCCACGGCCCTCCAACTCCTTCTTTAGTTGCTGGATCTTCAATTCACCGAACTTTGCCATGTACTTGTTGTCCCCTGGAATTTATTCAACAATTCTTCTTCTGACATCAATTGTAACGAATTTACTTGCAAATCCTCTTATTTACCCTTCTGCTAAGTTCGAATCACTAAACTGTTGAATAAATAACTCCAATATGTAATAATTCAAAATGGCCTTTATTAAAGTACTTCACAATAACACTCGAACTGTGCAACGAATAGCTTGCTTAATAACCACACTGATTGATAGCTCAATGAAACTCTACTATTCAAAATAATACTGCTCTTGCTCGCTAGATAGCGTCTTAATCGAAATCTCAAATCAAACTGAATTCCAGCGCCTCTACAATTACCGCCTTTTATACTCTGGGATTTCAACGTTCGCATCTTCTAGGCGCTTCCAGAATCTACTAGTCCAGCAGCTCTCAAACTTCTCAGCTGTAACTACAATTGCATGATTTTATAGTTTCTCATTGCATACTTTCAGGAGTATCTCAGATATATGCATGTGTTTGTGCATTGACTCTCCGCTGCTCGTATACGTACATGGTACATATGTGTAGACGCAATTATTGTTTCATTTATGTAGATACAAAATGATTGATCTATGGATGTGAATTCACGTCACTGCTTAGCATCGGCTTAGAGACGATAGCATCGCTCAGTACTGCTAACATTCGTTACAATATCATTCGCTATAATATTTTTTATTGATAAGCAGCTTGTTTAATTAAACACAAAGCAATTACACGGAAGTATATCCGCACCACCTGAAAATATGAATGCCACTGCGTATACGTAACATTTTATTATTACGTATAAACAAATAAAAAAAAATTGCAATAAAATAATATTGCGACTATAAACTGAGATATGACATATCCTATCTCTCAAGCTAGATCAAACTGCAAAACAAATTCAAAATCGTTTCAGTTGAGTCCATCGCGCCCAAAAAAGTTGTGACACGTGTTTTTTATATTGTATTAAGATTTTTTATATCCGAAAACTAGAAACACAAATTTTAATGTTGTCTCAATTTCATAAATAAAATTTTTTTTTTTTCAAAGAACAAAAAAACGTTTTCCCAAAATAAGAGAAATTTTGTTATTATTAAGAACTCATGAGCTTAACACCGGCTTATAATAATTGAATATTCAATTATTATGTTTTTCTCTTATTATTCAGTTATTATAAGCCGGTGTTAAGCTCATGAATTCTTAGTAATAAGTATAAATTGAACACACCATTAAACAAACAAACATAAATATGTAAAACTGAACACGAGTTTACAAACTTCTCATTCTCAACGAAAAAGAAACTTCACAAAAACAAATCTACACAACACGCAAATTAATAGAGCCAGAATGTCTCAGTTGTGTTGTTAGTGTAGAAATGAGAAAAACTGAAATAAGCATGAAAACAAATACCAGCAGGCAAGCCTAGTGGTTAAGGCAATTGAAGTTTCACCGTGTGATTCGCGGTTCGAATCTTACGAAATTGCCTGATGGTGATTACGTTGGCGGTTTTCGAAATGGTACCATTGCAATATGCCAGTAAATGTTTTTTCTTTCTTTTCAGTTTCTCTTAGAAAAACATAATAATTGAATATTCAATTATTATAAGCCTGTGTTAAAGCTCATGAATTCTTAATAATAACTATAAATTAAACACACCATTAAACAAACAAAGAGAAATTTTCTTTATTTGACAAAAAAATTTTAACATTCTTATAATTTTTTATTTGATTCCAAAATTATATCATTTTGAAATTATGTGGGATTGACAGACGGACGTAGGACAACTAGAAGCGGACATACCTTTTAATTATACACTGCATTAATTGCATTCCTGCAATAGTTAGACCGGCAACCCGAACTAGACGAAGAGAGCCTAACACAAGTTAGTTAAAAGAGACGAACGACAATCAAGTTTGAAGTGCGGTACTGACAACACGTATATAAAATATATGTAAATGTAATAATCGCTAATATACACGTTCTAGTAATTAACCGAGTTTTAATTCGAACCCTAGACAAAGAAATCCCACAATTGGGGGCTCGCCCGGAATTTTACAGTCGTTATACAAGTTAAAAAAGTTTTTCTAAAATAAAATCGGTTCAATCGTTAAATTGCTGCATAAATAAGAAACGCGAACGTGTATGTATGCACATATTATATGGGGGCACTGTAACAAGGGCAGAGGTAAATTGCAACGCACATAGCAGAAGGAAAAAAGTACCACATCTTCGCTTGTGTAAAAAGCATCAACTTTTACACAGAAAAAGTTGGGAAAATCGTGGTGTGTAAGTAAATGCAAATTAAACCACCCGAAATAAGAGCCAGAAAAATAACGGAACGAAGAAACGGTTATACCGTGGCAAATAACGGCGTCATTCAGTGGAGATCTCTTTAGAGCAGTAGAAGAGCGCAGCCAAGCCACAGTTGCGCGAAACAGCAAGAGTAAGCAGCGAACATCAAAATTCTATCAGCAGCAGCAGTGAAAGATCAAACAATTGGTACAAGTTTGCATTTGAATAAGTTTGAAATTCAATTGCGTTTGGCAGAAATTTGTCTGCGAGTTGATAGCAAAGAAGGTTTGATCTAAGTTTTACTGCAGTGTGTATTGAAAATTGTGGCGTCGACAGAGGTTCGATAGTGAGAACAGTTGAGCTGGCACATTGTGTTCCAGGTAACGAAGGGTTACGATTGCAGTGGAAAAGTGGAAGTAAAACAGAGCTGAGGTCAGTTAATACGTGTTTGAGTGAAACAGAACTAAGGCATTTGGCACAATAGTTGGCTACAGCGACGTTACAGGCGAGATCAAACTAAATGCAGTTGTTCGAGTTATTTGCAGATAAGTTTTTATAAATATATGTACGTTTTTTGTAATACATGTATGTGCACTGTTCGATATTTCTGGTGAGCAAAGTTAAATTGGAGTTTGTATGTCTGATGACGTTTTAGACACATTCTTTCTTGAGTAAAATAATTCGTTTGATTAAAATAATCATACACAATTTCGACAGTTAGAAATTATATCTCAATTGCAAAATAAGTACATTGAGCTTCAGTTCAGATAAAGCCACTATTTGAGCAAATTAAATTTTGACCGCGTTTAAATATACTAATTACATTTTGTGAATTTGGGCTGAATTAAAACAAACATTCAAGCGATTTGGGCGCACTATATCAAACTAGAGCTGTCGAATAGTTTTTAATTGATTGAAAAAAAAACATTTCTGTTTATGTTTGTCTAAAAGTAAAGTAAAAAAAAAATTTACTTCCGAAAGTTATTATTGAAATCGATTCAAAACAAATTCATTCAAAAAATTGAATTTATAAATATTCAGATTTTCTTGTAAACCTTTGACTTAAGAAAAATAAAGGAAACAATTACTGGTTTCCACCTAGTACGCAAATTTACACTGCGATTTACGCGGAAATAGTTCACAAAACCTGTCTACAGGAAATTCTGAGTACAATGAATATATTGACAAGAAAGAAAGTCTTTTTTTGTGATTTTAAGTATTGATATAATTTGAATACATAATATACCTCTTGAGTTGTAAAACATATTTATTGTAAAGACGTCGACATGGACGTAAACGAAATTTTAGCGTTGAACTTGAATGGTCTTAGGGACAAACTAACGTCGTTAGGACTATCAACTAGGGGACGTAAACGTGAACTCCAAGATACGATTTTAGAACACTTCGGCCTTTCCAGAGTAGAAGGTGATGATAGTTCAGATTCGGATGAAAGTTTTCAGAATAGGTTGAACAATGCGACTCATAGCTCTTTTAGTCTTCGAGATATTGAGGATACTCTGTCTTCGTTCTCGAAAACAACTCCTTAAAGGTGCGGCTAAAATATTTGTTAGGAGTCAGAGAGAAATTAAGGATTTGAACTCGTTAAAGTCCATCCTTAAGGAAGAGTTTGAAGTTAAGCTTAGTGCAAATGAAATCCATCGCCGATTAAATAACAGACGTAAGAGGGCAAATGAAAGCTTTCTAGAATATTTGTACTTGCTGATGGAAATTGCAAGCATGATAGATATGGATGATGCCAGTATCATTGAATATTTTATTGAGGGTATTCCCGATACGAGATCCAATAAACAAATTCTTTACCAAGCTCTCACTATAGCTGATTTAAAAGAGAACTTGCGCGTATATGAAAAATTTCATGGACAATCCCAAAGTTTAGGTAGTAGAGCGGTTCCACAACCATCTCAAGGGAAAAATACAGACAAAGGTGAAACCCACAGCAGCACAGCGTGTTTTAAATGTGGAAAAGTAGGGCATCTGGCTAGGCATTGCACCCGTTCGGCTGTTCGGTGATTTAAGTGTAGTCAAGTTGGTCATAAATCCAATGATTGTAAGCAGCAGACATCGCGTACTGAAGAAAAAAGCGAAAACAAGAAGGTTCATGTAGTTACCGACGGCAAAGAAGAAGCAAATATTAAGCCAGTTGCGCGAGATACATGCCTATTTAGAGATTTAGAAATCAACGGGCACACATTTTCAGCTCTTTTAGACACGGGTAGCGACATTTGCGCGATTAGATACGACACTCTAGTGAACATTGGATATGTTGATCTACAACCAAAAATCAAAACCTTGTATTGCATCGGTAACAAAATGATTAAAACTATCGGATGTTTCACCGCGCGTATAAGTTTAGATGAAGTCGAAGTCGACATCGAGTTTCATGTCACTAAAGAGAGCGATATTTTGTACGACGCTATCTTGGGTAAAAACATTTTGAGTCCAGTCGATATAGCCATAAATGATGAAGATGTAAGATTTTTAAAGAAAAGAATTGCAACCCAGGAACTCGATAATAGAGAGAAAACACCAGTTAGCAAGAAATTAGTTGTGAGTAAGGAAGCGAATATAGGCGAATTAGAGAAAGAGTTTGAGGCAATGTTGCAAATTGGGGTTAGCGTGAGCGTAGAGCCACAGTGTGAGCTTGATCACTTACAACCCGATACAAAAGCAAGTGTACTAGGCCTGATTACAAACTACAGATGTGTGAAGGAAAAACCATCGCCATTTGGGATGAAGATTATTTTATCGGACGAAGTGCCCATTTACCAAAGACCGCGCCGACTGTCCTATGCAGATCAAGCCATTGTCGAAAAACAAATTGAGGAGTGGCTAGCCGACAACATTATCCAGGTCAGCAGATCAGAGTATGCGTCACCGATAGTTCTCGTTTCAAACAAAGATGGTAAAAAACGATTATGCTGCGATTATCGTAAATTAAATGGAAAAATTATACGCGACAACTTCCCCATGCCGCTGATTGACGACGTGCTGCAAAGACTTCAATCGGCAACTTTCTATACAACATTAGATCTTCGTAATGGATTTTTCCATGTACCATTAGACACTGCGTCACGGAAGTACACGGCTTTTGTCACACACAATGGGCAATATGAGTTTCTATATGTTCCATTCGGTATTTGTAACTCCCCAGCAGTTTTCACGAGATATATTCATGCGGTGTTAGGAGAGCTTATTCGCAATAAAACAATTATTGTGTACATGGACGACATAATTATTTCTTCAAAGAGTGTGGAGGATGGGTTGACTAGTCTGAAAAGCGTGTTGGAGACAGCAGAGTTGTACGGGTTACAAACAAAATGGGAAAAATGCCAAATATTGAAGAGGAGAATTACTTTCTTGGGCTGCGTTGTTGAGGCATCAACTATAACACCGTCGCACGAAAAGACTCAGGCAGTACAGAATTTCCCTATTCCGACCGACATTAAAACATTGCAACGTATTTTAGGCATTTCATTCCGAACTATTCGCTGGTGGCTAAACCATTGACTGATCTTTTGGGAAATCATGCAGAGTTTCGAATGGAAAACGAGCAAATAGCATCAGTCCAACAATTAAAGACTGCGCTGGTGAATCCACCAGTACTCCGACTATTCGATCCAGCATTGCAAACAGAAATACACACGGATGCTTCTATGCAGGGATATGGCGCAGTCTTGCCACAAAGAGACTCGCAGGATAGATGTCTGCACCCCATCGAATACATGAGCAGGAAGACTACAACCGCGGAACAGAAATACCACTCATATGAATTGGAGGTTTTAGCTATCGTAGCAGCGCTCAAAAAGTGGAGGGTATACTTAATGGGAATCAAATTTAAGATCATTACGGATTGTAACGCGTTTGCGCTAACAATGAAAACACAAGATGTACCCTTACGAATTTCGCGTTGGGCTATGTACCTTCAGGATTACCAATATGAGATAGAGCATCGTTCAGGAAAACAGATGAGGCACGTGGATGCGTTAAGCCGCATGCATTGCCTAATGATGACTGATAGTTTACGACACAGAATACAGGAAGAACAGCTTAAGGATGACAAGCTGGCAGCGATACGGAAAGTTTTTGAACATGAAAATTATGCAGATTTTTATATAAAACATGGTATTATCCATAAAGATCTCGCTAAAGAACTTATGGTAGTACCAGCACCTATGGAACGAGAAATCATCGAGATAGCTCACACACAAGGACATTACGCATCCACGAAGTCACAAGATTTGGATGAGAGAGATTTCTTTATCTACGATGTAGCACCCAAGGTTACACACGTCGTGAAAAGCTGTGTAGAATGCCTAGTCGCGGAGGCCAAAGCCGGGAAAAAGGAAGGAATGCTAAACCCCATCAATAAAGAGGACAAACCGCTTGTGACATTTCACCTAGACTACGTCGGTCCTATGGAAGAAACAAAAAAGCGATACAACTGTATTTTAATGATCATCGACGCGTTTTCTAAATTTGTTTGGCTTTACACCACCAAAAGCACAGGTAGCGACGAAGTGTTAGATCGTTTAGAGAAACAATCGGCGATATTTGGAAACACATCCAAGATTATAACGGATAGAGGGGCTGGTTTCACATCAAATGCTTTCGAAGACTGCTGTAGAAGTCAGCACATTCAGCATCTAGTTATAACCACTGGTGTGCCACGCGGTAACGGACAAGTGGAGAGGATCCATAAAGAAGTTATGCCAATGTTGACGAAGTTTTGCATCGAAAATCCCAAGTTGGGGTATAAGCACGTAGACAGAGTTCAACAACTAATAAATTCCACGCCGACGCGAAGCACCCAGCAAACTCCGTTCAAACTCTTAACTGGTGTCGATATGCACGTTAACGCAAACCATGACATTCGAAGATTGTTAGAAGATTCAGTTATAGAAGAGTTGGAGGCGGAGAGGAACACAGTGCGGGAGGAAGCGCGTGAAAACATATCTCGCATACAAAAGAAAAATATGAGAAACTTCAACAAGAACCGCAGAAAAGCAGCAGAGTATGAAGTCGGAGAGTTGGTCGCAATTAAGCGCACCCAGTATGGAGCAGGACTTCGACTAACACAAAAATTTTTCGGACCATACAAAATAAAAGAGAAACAAGATCACGGTCGCTATATTGTGCATACAGTTGGTGACGTCGAAGGTCCGAGAATAACGCACACAGTGGCAGAGTACATGAAGCCATGGAATCCTTCATCCGAGTCGAATGAAGCATCAGGATGGCCGAATGTGGGATTGACAGACGGACGTAGGACAACTAGAAGCGGTATTAAGCATCTGTGAAAGTGTTACTTAAAATTAGAGAAATTTTCTGTTTATTATCAACTATTTAAGGGCTTACAGTTTTTCTATTTCATTACCAAAATTTTATTTTTAAACAACAACTTTTTTTAATTCATTTTGAAATGTAACAAAAACAAAACTTCTTCGTAAAGGGTTTTAAGTTTTTTTTTATGGGTATTTAAATTTAAATTTTTGGCACCAAAGTTTAGGGGAGTTTCATTTAATTTCAAACTTAAAATTTTCAATAATAAAAAGAATATCTCTATAATTTTTTTTTTTTGAAAATTTTCTTTTTTCAACAAAAAAAAAAAAAAATTAAAAAGAGTACTGCACGAATCTGTTTTATGAAATTTAAAAAAACTTCTTGAAGTTAGAAATTTTTTTTGTACCTCAGACAAAAAAAAAACAGTTTTAAGCGCCTATATTTTTATACTCAGTTGAGCAGAGCTCACAGAGTATAATAAGTTTGATTGGATAACGGTTGGTTGTACAGGTATAAAGGAATAGAGATAGATATAGACTTCCATATATCAAAATCATCAGGATCGAAAAAAAATTTGATTGAGCCATGTCCGTCCGTCCGTCCGTCCGTTAACACGATAACTTGAGTAAATTTTGAGGTATCTTGATGAAATTTGGTATGTATGTTCCTGAGCACTCATCTCAGATCGCTATTTAAAATGAACGATATAGGACTATAACCACGCCCACTTTTGCGATATCGAAAATTTCGAAAAACCGAAAAAGTGCAATAATTCATTACCAAAGACAGATAAAGCGATGAAACTTGGTAGATGAGTTGAACCTATGACGCAGAATAGAAAATTGGTAAAATTTTGGACAATGGGCGTGGCACCGCCCACTTTTAAAATAAGGTAATTTAAAACTTTTGCAAGCTGTAATTTGGCAGTCGTTGAAGATATCATGATGAAATTTTTCAGGAACGTTACTCCTATTATTACATGTATGCTTAATAAAAATTAGCAAAACCGGAGAACGACCACGCTCACTTAAAAAAAAAAATTTGTTTTAAAGTAAAATTTTAACAAAAAATGTAATATCTTTACAGTATATAAGTAAATTATGTCAACATTCAACTCCAGTAATGATATGGTGCAACAAAATACAAAAATAAAAGAAAATTTCAAAATGGGCGTGGCTCCACCCTTTTTCATTTAATTTGTCTATGATACTTTTAATGCCATAAGTCGAACAAAAATTTACCAATCCTTTTGAAATTTGGTAGGGGCATATATTTTATGACGTTAACTGTTTTCTATGAAAAGGGGCGAAATCGGTTGAAGCCACGCCCAGTTTTTATACACAGTCGTCCGTCTGTCCTTTCGCATGGTCGTTAACACGATAACTTGAGCAAAAATCGACATATCTTTACTGAACTTAGTTCACGTACTTATCTGAACTCACTTTATCTTGGTGTAAAAAATTAACGAAATCCGACTATGACCACGCCCATTTTTTCGATATCGAAAATTACGAAAAATTAAAAAAATGCCATAATTCTATACCAAATATGGAAAAAGGGATGAAACATGGTATTTGGATTAGTTTATTGACGCGAAATATAACTTTAGAAAAAACTTTGAAAAATGGTTGTGACACATACCATATAAAGTAGAAGAAAATGAAAAAGTTCTGCAGGGCGAAATAAAAAACCCTTGAAATCTTGGCAGGTATTACATATATAAATAAATTAGCGGTATCCAACAGATGACGTTCTGGGTCACCCTGGTCCACATTTTGGTCGATATCTGGAAAACGCCTTCACATATATAACTACCACCACGCCCTTTTAAAATACTCATTAACACCTTTCATTTGATAACCATATTATACAAACAAATTCTAGGGTCACCCCTGGTCCACCTTTATGGAGATATCTCGAAAACTATTTTTTGCTTAGTTATAGCTTAATATTCTAATCTACGACCCTTTTAAATTTGTTTTATAACTAAGTTGCAGCGGTCTTTAACCGATCCCGTCCATTTTTACTAGAAATATTTTATTACGATATGTTAATTTTTCTTCATGTTATGGCTCCCGAAACATAGAAAATTGCTTAGCCATAAAAGGTGCGGTGCACACCCATTTTCAAAAATTTGAGTGTTTTCCAATTTAAAGTTATAATTCAATTAAGAAAGTAAAATTATATTGATAAAAAATTCTTTTTCGCTAAAGCTTAACTTATTATTTTTGCCCACGACCCTTTTAGAAATCTTTTATATAAAAGTGGGCATGGTAGAAATATTTCCTGCTATAGTGAAAATTTGTGTACCCAATTTTATTACGATCCGTTAATTTTTCTTCGAGTTATGGCTCCCGAAACATAGAAGATTGCTTAGTCATAAAAGAGGCGGTGTCACGCCCATTTTTTTAAATTTGCAGCTTTTCCTATTTGTTATAAATCCACTTTAGAATTGAAATACCATTTATATAAAGCTCTTTTTTGCAAAGATATAGCTTATCTTATTCGTCCACGAATCTTTTATATAAAAGTGCGTCTGGTCCTTAACCGATTTCGCTAATTTTTCTTCAAAGCATTCCTTATAGTAAAGGCAACCTCTCTGCCGAATTTTGTTACGATAGTTTAACGATTTTTGATTTATCTAATATATAAAATTCTTCTGTCACGGTTTTAGAGACTTAACTCCTCCGAAACGGCTGAACCGATTCTCATGAAATTTTGTGAGCGTATTGGGTAGGTCTGAGAATCGGCCAACGTCTACCTTTTTTTTCGCTACGTACCTAGGGTCTTCAGATCAATACGTGGACCCGGGTACCCCTAGAATGTGTTTATTCAATATGGATACCAAATGAAAGCTGTTGATGAGAGCTCTAAAGTTCATTGTGATATTCGATTTAGTCGCATCAACCTGGCAGAACTGATAAATGTGCATGCGAAGCCGAAATAAAGACAAGAAATAATAATACCCACATACCTATTTACATTCGTCCTGTTCGATTTGCCTGAAATTTCGAATATAAATTTCCCTATATTAGGATTTATGATGCTTTTTTTCGGGAAGTATACCAGAGACGGACTGGGACTGTTATTAGGACTAGGACTGGGACTGAGACTGAAACTCGGAGTGGGACTGGGACTAAGACTCGGAATGGGACTGGGACAAAATTCATACCACCATCTGGGACTGGCAATAAGAGATGAAGAAGAAGGAGAAAAACTTGAGAGAAGAGAAAAGAGAGAAGGAGTCTGAGAAAGAGATAGAATGAGACGAAGATGGATATGAAGCGAAAAAGGCGGAGGGAGGAGTGAATAAAAAAATTAGGAAAAAGTGTAGAGGGGTAGGGCAGAGTTAGACGGAAAAAGCTTATTAAAATATATGCAGATAGGCCAAATTTAGGGCAACCACGTCTGCCGGGTCTGCTAGTGATTAATAATATATGTAAAATTGATTTCATCACAGGTGGGCGGTGCACCGTCCATTTTAAAAAATATTCTAAATTTTTATCAAGGGTCTCAATATCAGTCTACATGTCAAATTTCAACATTCTAGGTGTATGTACTATTTACTAAATTATCAGGTTTTTTGTGTTTTCCAAAATGTTGTATATGTAAAAAGTGGGCGCGGTTATCATCCGATTTCGCTCATTTTCAACACCAATCTATTCTGGGTCCGGATAACCTCGTGTACCAAATTTGGTGAAGATATCTCAATATTTACTCAAGACGGACATGGCTCAATCAAATTTTTTTCGATACTGATTTTGATATATGGCAGTCTTTATGTATGTTGATTCCTTTATACCTGTACAACCAACCGTTATCCAATCAAGGTTAATGTAATCTGTGTGCAAAACACGCTGAGTATAAAAATAAATAAATACTTGGCTTTATTTATCTCCGAGAAAATTTAGGTCGAACTTCTCTTCGAATTTGCGTCTTGCTCCGTTGTTATTTTCCCTACAAACCGGCGGCACGGGACCTACCTGATTTATCCCAATCCCAAGTGAAAGCTGTTGCTAGGAAGATACGTTTTCACTGAAAAGTTTTTCATAGCAGAAATACGCCTGGAGTGTATCCCAAATCACCGCTAAGGGGCGACCGCGCTTAGACAAATTTTTTTTCCAATTGAAGAACTTAGTTTAAATTTTTGATGTTGCTTTGGCCGGCACTTGAACTTAAGAACTTCGGTATGGTATGCGCAGTACGCTCGCACCACACCACGGCGGCCGCTTTTCTATCAATAAGTGGTTTGAGATTTTGTCAGGCACCAAGGGCAAACGACGTTTTGTTTAAAATATAGATTCTACCGGGTTGGGTTTCAATTTGAAACTGGAGATGTCTACACTTAAAGTTATAAAAAAAACAAAAACAAATAGTAGGCATTCTCTGAAATCCTTTCAGTCATTAACTTTTGATACATATTTCTGGTCTTAATTGCCAAATAAGTACAAGTTCGGTACTAACAATATTTTAACCAGTTATAAAATCGACAGCTTATGCCCTTATTTTTCATACTCAATATGCTATCTAGAAAAGAACTGCTGCCAGCTTTAAGTAACTTCGACTATGAGTATGATTTCTTTTCCCAAACTTTCCCACTGGCTCGGAGGTATCGATAAATGCTCTAATATCTTACTAGAATCAGCATCTAGAATTCCTTTTCGGTCCGGAAACAGGAAAACAACTAAACTGTAATTATACTCAGTTGAGCAGAGCTCGCAGAGTATACTAACTTTGATTCGATAACGGTTGGTTGTGCAGGTATGAAGGAATCGAGATAGATATAGACTTCCATATATCAAAATCATCAGTATCGAAAAAGTTCGAATGAGCCATGTCCGTCCGCCCGTTAACACGATAACTTGAGTAAATTTTGAGGTATCTTGATGAAATTTGGTATGAAGTTTCTTGGGCACTTACCTCAGATCGCTATTTAAAATGAACGATATCGGACTATAACCACGCCCACTTTTTCGATATCGAAAATTTCGAAAAATCGAAAAAGTACTATAATTCATTACCAAATACGGATAAAGCGATGAAATTTGGTAGGTGAGTTGAACTTATGACGCAGAATAGAAATTTAGTAAAATTTTGGACAATGGGCGTGGCACCGCCCACTTTTAAAAGAAGGTAATTTAGAAGTTTTACAAGATGTAATTTGGTAGCCGTTGAAGATATCATGATGAAATTTGGCAGGAACGTTACCCTTATTACTATATGTATGCTTAATAAAAATTAGCAAAATCGGAGAACAACCACGCCCATTTTTAAAAAAAAAATTTTTTAAAGTCAAATTTTAAAAGAAAAGTTAATATCTTTACAGTATATAAGTAAATTATGTCAACATTCAACTCCAGTAATGATATGGTGCAACAAAATACAAAAATAAAAGAAATTTTCAAAATGGACGTGGCTCCACCCTTTTTCATTTAATTTGTCTAGGATACTTTTAATGCCATACGTCGAACAAAACATTACCAATCCTTGCGAAATTTGGTAGAGGCTTAGATTCTAGGACGGTAACTGTTTTCTGTGAAAAAGGGCGAAATCGGTTTAAGCCACGCCCATTTTTATACACAGTCGACCGGCTGTCCTTCCGCTGGGCCCTTAACACGATAACTTGAGCAAAAATCGATATATCTTTACTAAACTCAGTTCACGTACTTATCTGAACTCACTTTATATTGGTATAAAAAATGGCCGAAATCCGACTATGACCACGCCCACTTTTTCGATATCGAAAATTACTAAAAATAAAAAAAATGCCATAATAATATCCAACTACGAAAAAAGGAATGAAACATGGTAATTGGATTGGTCTATCGACGCAAAGTATAATTTTAGAAAAAAACCTTTGTAAAGTGGGTGTGACACCTACCATATTAAGTAGAAAAAAATGAAAAAGTTTTGCCGGGCGAAATCAAAAGCCCTTGGGATCTTGGAAGGATAACTGTTCGCGGTATTACATATATAAATAAATTAGCGGTACCCGACAGATGATGTTCTGGGCCACCCTGGTCCACATTTTTGTCGATATCTCGAAAACGCCTTCACATATACAACTACCACCACTCCCTTTTAAAACCTTCATTAACACCTTTAATTTGATACCCATATCGTACAAACACATTATAAGTCACCCCTGGTCCACCTTTATGGCGATATCTCGAAAAGGCGTCCACCTATAGAACTAAGGCCCACTCCCTTTTAAAATACTTATTTTCACCTTTCGTTTGATACCCATGTCGTACAAACAAATGCTAGAGTCAGCCCTGGTCCAACTTTATGGCGATATCTCGAAAAGGCGTCCGCCCATAGAACTAAGGCCCACTCCGTTTTAAAATACTCATCAACACCTTTCGTTTGATACCCATATTGTACAAACGCATTCTAGAGTCACCCCTGGTCCACGTTTATGGCGATATCTCGAAAAGGCGTCCACCCATAGAACTACGGCCCATTCCCTTTTAAAATACTTATCAACACCTTTCGTTTGATACCCATATTGTATAAAAGCATTCTAGGGTCACCCCTAGTCCACCTTTATGGAAATATCTCGAAAAGGCGTCTACCTATAGAACTAAGGCCCACGCCCTTTTAAAATACTCATTAACACTTTCATTTGATACCCATGTCGTACAAACAAATTCTAGAGTCAGCCCTGGTCCACCGTTATGGCGATATCCCTAAATGGCATCCATCTATAGAACTATGGCCCACTCCCTCTTAAAATACTCTTTAATACCTTCCATTTGATACACATGTCATACAAACACATTCCAGGGTTACCCTGATTTTACCTAATTTTGTCTCCATAGCTCTCAAATGAGTATGTAATGTTCGGTTACACCCGAACTTAGCCTTCCTTACTTGTTTTTAAATTAGTTTGGATTTACGGAAATAGTTCCAATAAACCAACTAGTTCTAAAGAGGAAATGTGTATCTAGTCCAGAACTATAGAAAAGTTAATGCAACACGAACCAGCTAGAACATGGCCATGTGAAATTCCCCAATTGGAAGCATGTAAAAGATATAGAAGGCGAACTAAGAGAGGTTCCGAATGTACTAGAAACGCATCAATTTTAAAATAGAGTTTTTTCCTACAGCGTTGCTCTACATACGTGTTAGAAATCATTTCATAACACCTTATATGTATAACAAAATTTTTTGAAAAAAATTCGATAACTGTGCTGCAAGTTTTCACAAATAAAATTCGGTATTTTTGAATTTTCAGAACCAATGTAAACTCTCAGGTAAGATTTAAAACCAGCCATTTCTATTCCAGTTTCTATTTTTAGATTTTTTAAACATTTGCTTTTGTTTTAAGCCCATAAATGACTACAAGTTTGTATTTTTGGATTTTTTGAAACTTTTTTGGTTTTGTTTTAAAACAATTTTAATATTTAAACTTATTGTTTAAACAAGTTTATAATATAAATCGGAAAAAATTAAAAAAGACAATAGTTAATTGAGACGTTTCCAATTTAGTGCCAACATTTTTCAAAAGGCGTTTAAACCGATGAATGTTTAAAAATTTGAACTCAGATTTCTAACCGTGCACATGGACCCGAAAATTTCATCAAGCTTCATCACTGTATATTAGAGCGTGTCAAATTTTCTTTCCGTCAGGAGTATAGCAAAAACGTTATCTATAGATGAGTCTAAGAAAAATTGCAGAAGACACCATAGCTCTAAGTTTATTATTTTTAACAAATTTCTTATGGAAAAATTTTTTTCTTTACAGCTTTTTGTATTTAATCATATGAATCCACTTTTTTTTTCCCCGGACTTTGTGGCAGCCCACTGCCCTCAAGTGGCCCGATGAAACCAGGATAATCCTGTTATTATTTTTATTTTTAATTCATACATAGTTTTTTTTTTTTTTTTGTTCTTATTTATGTTTTATTTATAATGTATATTTTGTTTTGTTACCGAGTCTTTGAGAGGCAGTGGCTTCTTAAGCACCGAAATCTAAAACCGCTCAGCTACAGAGAAACTCATCAGCTGAGAAATATAGATTCACAAAATACAATAGACTAAAAGTATAAATATAATTTTTTAATTATTAAGAGAAGATAGAACCGTCTTTTTTATGGCAAAGAGCGAGTCCGAAACATCAATTATGCTCGAGTGAGAGTTATAATCTTCACACAAACATAGAAAAGGTTCGTGTAGTTGGAAATTGCTTCTGCATTGTTTAAGAATTAGGTTTGAAACTCGGCATGGAACATTCAAGTTTACTTCGTTCAATAGAAATGGGCTTGAAATCGATCAATTTAAAAGTCTAGCCAGAATTAATACACCTAGCATTTCTCTACGACTTGAAAGGGTAGGAAGATTTATTAGTTTTAACCGATTAGTGTAAGGAGGAAGATTATACGAAGAGTCCCATTGAAGATTTCTCAAGGCGAAAAGTAAAAACTGTTTTTGAATTGATTCTAGTCTATCCACATGAACTTGATAACGCGGATTCCATATTAGCGATCCATACTCTAATATCGGTCTCACCAATGATGTAAAAAGGGTTTTTGTAACGTAAGGATCACTAATTTCTTTTGCCCATCTTTTCGCAAATGCTAAAACTCCTCTTGCTTTATTGACTATGGCATCAATATGAGGGTTGAAACTAAGTTTGCAATTCATTGTAACTCCCAAGTCGACAAAAACATCAACGCTTTCCAGAGTTTGGCCATTAATTGTGTAAGAAACTGGCTGAACGTTCCCACGTGAAAAACATATGAAATTACATTTTTCTTTGTTGAGCGGCATAAAATTCGTATTTACACCAAGCAACTAAACAATTTAAATCCCCCTGGAGTATAGAACGTTCTTCAACCGACGCGTATGACTTAAAAAGTTTTACGTCGTCGGCATACATTAAAATTTTGGAATATTTTATAGTTGTGGAATTATCACATATACTTGAACATGATATTATTGCATTTGGTTTATCAAGTATTAAATAATCTGAATTTATCGTCTAGTCGTGACATTTTAAGATATAATTTTTTTAAGTGATCATGCTAAAATTCAAAGTAAAATGTTTTTGCATAAAAGTAATTGATAAATTGGATGATATTTGGAATAAATTGAATATTCAACTAATTGATAGACATAGTATTCTAACTAAATGTTTTAAATGAAAAATATCACGAAAGCATTTAACACAGAAAAAAGTTCGGGAATTTACAGCATTCGTACAAAAAACAAATGAATTATTTTACATTGGAAAATGTAAATGCAAGTTAAAAACAACAAAATGCTCATGTGGTTTAATAAACCATTTAAAAGAATTTATGATGTACCAACATAATGACAGAAGGTTCACAATACCTGAATATATGGATGACATTGTAGAAGAAACACCTACAACAATACCAAAAATGCCAATAGTTAGTGCTGATCCAACATACCAACCGCTAGGAACACATATGGAAACAGGTGAATCACAAATTACAAATGAAGCAGTTGCAGAAGTATCTGTTACAATGAAACGAGGACATTATACTCAACGAGACGATCCTATAAATTTTGCTATGATGTGTGATAGAGTGACGGTGTTTCAGATAGAGTTGCTTCATGTTTAGCAACAGCCCTTTTCGAAAATATACATTTTCGAGATGTTCGTGGTGAACTTGTCATAATAGATAAATCTAAAGTTGCAACAGAAAAGATTAAAGCTATAGATGAAGTGCTTCATAAACGATGCATAGATTCCAGCATAACTGCATTTTCTTTCGACGGCAGAAAAAATGATTCATTAACTAGAGAGAAAATGAATGAGAAATTTCATACAAATATGGTAAAAGAACCCCATTTAGTTATACTAAAATAGCCTAATGCTGAATTACTTGGATATGTTAATTTGAGTGAAGAAGAAAATGCAAAACACAAATTAAAAAAATTAAATGAATTCTTCAATAGCAAAAAATTGTCAATAGATCAATTAATTGGCATATGCAGTGATGGAGAACCAGCTAATACTGGAATAGAAAATGGTGTTAAAAGACTTTTTGAAAAGCATTTAAATAGAGCACTACACTCGTTTATATGTTTGCTTCATTTCAATGAATTACCTTTTGGTCATTTATTCAGAGCATTAGATAAAACGGTCACGAGTGGACCAAGAGTGGACATTCGAGACTGTGAAAAATTTTGAGGTATGCATTTGTTAAAATTATTTTATAATTTTTTTCAATCAAATTAAAATAGGAAAATTATACCAATTTTAATTGATCTAAAAAATTTATTTTTCAGGTTGTAAGTGATTTGGATTTGATATTGGAAAATATGCCTTGTATGATCAGTGATGAACAAAAACGAGAATTATCTACAGATGTTAAATATTTATATCAAATAACCAAAGCAATTTCAAATTGTGGTATTTCAGTTGATTTAGCTAACATAAAACCAGGACCAGTTGTACATTCTCGATGACTAACCAAAGCAAGCAGGGTATTGCAACTAATACACCATCGGAAAATTTGAAAACTCTAGTTTATATTATTAGAATTTATGCGCCAATGTATTTAAATGTAAAATATTATAATTCTGTTGTATATGATAGTGTACTTTTATCAAAGTTTATTCGTTGGACACGATACCTAACAGGTAATTCACTTAATATTTTAGATGGTGTAATCCAAAATAATTCATGTTCCGCTCATCCAGAAAAACATTTTATTTACAATGTTTTTTGATGATAGAAATTCCATACGTGATGGAGCTATCAAAAAAAATGTTATACTATCGAGAAAAAATACTTGATACAACTAAACTCAGAGTTTACAAAAAATATAATATTAATTTTAATGCTTCAGATTATACTGATATGATTGATATGAATGACGATAATTTACTATCTGAAGAAGCATTGAAAATAAATATTCCATACGATTACTTGGTACAATTCTTAGATTATGATGAGCCAACACTAGATGATCCTAATATTCCAATATATATACAAGGCACAGAAAGATATGTACAGTTGTCAACATCTGTTTCCAAACAAGTTATAGAAAAAACATGCAGGCGTTATGGCTGTTACAGCAGAAATTCGTGAAAAACAACCACGAATGGAGAGCAAAAAAGATTTTAAAAAATAATAACATAACATTACTTTTATGTTGAAAAGTACGTTAAAATGGTCAACTCTAAGTAAGAAAATAATTTTTAAATAAATTACATTAAAATTATAAAAATTGTGTTTTTTTGCTTATTACTTGAAATCATAGGTTTTTTGTTTTGAAAATTGTTTTCTACTAAAACGAATTCGAAAAAATAAAAACTGTCTGAATGAAAGTTGCTGAAAATGTTCTAAACTTATTTTAGCTGTAAAGAAAAAAATATTTTCCATAAGAAATTTGTTAAAAATGATAATGTAATAGTTAGAAGTTCATTTTAGGCTAATTTCTCATAACTTAAGCCTGATATCTCTACTCAAATTCAAAAACACTATAGATATTAATACAGATTCTGAAATGTACGTCAAATACCTTTAAAGTAGGCCCAATATTATATTTTTTCTATAATTCTATCAGAAGCTATAAAAATTGTTTGGCCAAGCCCTACATTCATATGGCAAAATATCTATTTTGCAAAAGTGGGGGACTCCAAGTCGGACTTAGAGCTATGGTGCCTTCAGCAATTTTTCTTAGAATCATCTGTAGATTACGTTTTTGCTAAACTCCTGATGAAAAAATATCTATCCATACAATTTGACCCGCTCTATTGTATATGTATAAATATCGCCCACAAAGCTTTCCTTGCTGTAGTGACTTTATATTTCTAAACAAGCAGCGAAAAGTCAGAAACAAAAATGAACTTAGACAATCTTATAGCGATCCTGGTTCTCGCCCTTAGCTGTGGTCAAGTTACATGTACTGACGATCGGCGTTATTTGGTAGCATTACTTTTAAAAGAACAATATTATTGCGCAGGTTCATTAGTCAGTATGAAAATTGTGCTCACAGCTTCGATATTTCTGAAAGATTTAAATACAGATTTAATCGACGTTGCAGCTAATGCAGAAACTTTCTGCGGACCACGTCGCAAAGTGAAGAAAGTAGTTTGCAATACAGATATAGCTAGAATTGAACTGATTGAATCCTTTAATGAATGTGATGTAGTGGAGAAAATATCACTTTGCAAAATTCAACTTGTAGTGGGCGCAAAGATTCAAACTAGTGGATGGAGTCCACAATTACAGTGGCAACATAGTTTTGTACTCTTAAAAAGTGACGCAAATATAGTAACACTAGAGAAATGTTTGAATTCCCGAAAACAAATAAACACAAATTTGTGTTTTTCTAAACGTGGCGGCAGAATTAAAAGGGTATAGTTTGGAGTACCGGGCGTCATGAGTGGACAACTTTGTGCGGTAGGAATATTATCGGTTAATTTCGTTGACGAAATTTTGCAACATTATACAAATGCAGCTGATCCAGAAGTTCTGTGTTTCATAGAAGGATTGATTACTATTTAAAAATTTGGAAGTTATTATATTTTTTTCTTTATTCATGGCGTATTTATAAAATAATACAGAGGTTTTCTCGAAAATATACATTTTGTGTCAGAAGATAGCTTAAGGTTTTAAGTTATATTTGCTTACTACTCTGTCAACTGTGTTACTTACATATATCAAATTCAAATTTAGAATCATTTATAAATAAGTATACGTCGTTTATACAAGTTTTGTAATTTACCTATAAAAAGTAAAGTTTGATTTCACGTAATTATGTGTTGAGTTTTTACCATTTAAAGTGAAAATTGTGATAAATTGTGTTGTTAATGTTTTATTATTTGGTTTACAGATCAAATTTGTAATTTTGTGGTAGGAGAATTTTAACATGCCTATTTAAGTCGACCATATTAACACATATCTCAATATTATAAGGCAGTTTATTATTATTAAACAATCTTACACCATAACTATGTATAGAATTTGTGCTCCTTTTTCGTTCGGAAATAGTAACTCCTTATATTAAATGTGTTTCTGAATTGATATGTTGGATTCGCTGTGAAGTTTAGGCCAAGATTATGTTTTATTAGATTAATTTTGATTTTGAAAACAAGTATTAAGGTTTGCAAGATGCTTTGCTTTTTGAAATCTTGCCTATCTTCTTATAAACTAATTGTAGGGTTAATTTTTGGCAGGAATAGAATATTTTTACTTATTTTATTTTGTAATATTTGTAACTCGCTTATTTTGTTATCTGCGCACCGGCTCCAAACTGGGTTAAAAATGCTATTTGAGATATGAAATATGCATCGAAAAGTAGCCAGAGTTGCTTTCTGGGTATATTATTTCTATTTCGATATATGTCGAAGTTTAATGGTAGCAACTTAAGCTTCAGTTTGCTTATATGCTCGTTCCCATTTAAGTTAGAGTCGAACCATACTCCTAGATATTTCAACTTATCAACCCTTTTAATGGAAGTGTTTTCAAAGTCGAAACTAGAAAATAAATAATGGTTGGAATCGGTTTATAGTTATTAAAAATAATGAAATTGGTTTTTTCTAAATTAATTTTTAGCAAATTATAATCAAACCACTTTTTTATCTTATCCAAGTCCATCTTAACGTTGTCTACCAGTTCCTCTAATGTACTTGCAGAGTACATAAACGTGCAAGTACATTACATATTTCAAACTTGGTGCGAGAAAAATGTATCTTATAAAACTGGCGATAGTATGTATACAAAAAATTAAATCTAACGCTTAAGCAATTTTCAATTTCTTTTATTCTTTTTAAAATAAAGTGCTGATTTCACTTTTGCAATAAGGTTGAAATAGTATGTACTGTCACACGATTCGTGATTTACTAAGAAAAATAACTACCCTAATACAGTTTTCACAAAGAAACTTACTGATCTCATTTCACCTTCTAATGAAATCGTAAATTTTTTGCTTTCACACATAAGTAGCTGCTCGATTAGTATGAAGGAATAAATGTCAAGCGAATAAAATGACAATAAACTTAATGATCTCATTTCACCTTCTAAGGGAATCGTAAATTTTGTGCTTTCACACAGAAGTAACTGCTCGATTAGTATGAAGGATGAAATGTCAAGCAAATAAAATGACAATGCTATATGACAGACAATTATATTTACTTTGACAAAGACATTTTTAAGCAACGAACACACCAAAAACTAAGAAACTAAACGCTCCCAACAGAGTTGCTTTTGATTTCATTAGGCATTCCATTAGTCACTAAAGAAAAAATTATAGATTCGAATTTTGTATGGACGATTGAGCTCAATAAGCGTCTTAATGTAGAAAACTGCCTTTATTATTCAATAAGCGGTGTGTGTGAAAATAGTATAACTCATTTATATTTAATGAAGCAAATTTAAACACATGGATAAAAGTTTGAGCCTAAATGTGAAACTTTTTTTGTACAGCAAAGAAAATTTGGCTTAAAATTAAAATTGCACCTATTTTCGTGAAAAAAGGTGTGCAAAAGTTGGTTTAAATTTTAAGTCAGAGAGGTCTACATTTTCACCAAAAAAAAATAAGAAGAAAGGTCGGGACTGTCTTCGGCTGTTCCGAAGACTTCATACCTTTTATGAATGTAGCCAAGCATTAATCTTATTCTATTCGTATAATCCGAGTAATCGGCTACATGAAATATGTTATACGACATACATTTATACAAACTTAAGCCACATTTTCGAAAATCTATACTAATTATATAAAAATGCTTTTATGAGCAATGTTTGCAACGGCTAATCTCAAGAAGTAGATTCCAAATCGATTTTTATGATGTTTTTTGTTTAAGAAAATATTGGCGCAAATAAACACCGTGCGCTTTTTATTTTTTTCATTTTCACAAACCAAAGCCCTTTATTTTCAAGATAAAGTTGATGAAAACCCCAAAAATAGTGACAACCTCGCCATCATCAACCATTCTCATAAGGATTCTACCAATTTTCAACCATAAATACGTATAGTTCTCTGCTTTTTCGTTTTCTTCGCCACTGTAAGCAAAGCTCTATTATAACCAGTGAGACTGTCATTTATGTATCTACTAGCCTTTACCCGCGGCCCCGTCCGCAAGGAGAAAATGAAATATGTGGGCTATTCACGTTAGCCTGCTTATAAAGTTATCTGTTTAAAATTTTTTTCTGTCTAATGCATTTTATTTTTGTAATTGAGTAAAAAAAAGAACTTTATGAGCTGATAACCTGATAGGATCCCAAAATGATAACGAAATTATCCAGAAAAAGCCACGAAATGACCCCGACGCTATCGCGGACGGATCCCGAAAACCACCCAGAAACGCCCCGGAAGTGTTTCCAAAAGTTCCCGAAGTAGTCCCAAAAAACCCGAAATGACAACGACACGATTCTAGACTTATCCAGATAACCACACAGAAATGATGCCTGAAGGGTACCAAATTGATCCCGAAATAGTCCCGAAAAAGTTCCGAAATTACCCTGACGGGCTCCCGGACGGATCTCAGAAACCATCCAGAAAATATCCAGGAAGGGTCCCTAAATTATCCCGACTAACTCCAGAAAAAGTTCCGAAATGGCTCCGAGGGGATCCACGATGGATCGCGAAAACCATACAGAAATGATTCCGGAAGGATTCCAAAATGATCCCGAAATAGTCCGGAATTGACCCAGATGGGATCCCGCACAGATCCAGAAATAATCCCGGAAGGGTGCAAAAACTATCCCGGAAAAGTAACAAAAAATCCCGAAATGGTTCCTACGGCATCCCGGACGGATCCAGAAATGATCTCGGAAGGGTCCCCAAATGATCCCAAAATGGTCCCGAAATGACCCTGATGGATCCGGCAAACCATCACGAAATTATGCCGAAAGGGTCCCAAAATGATCCCGAAATAATACAGAAAAAGTCACGAAACGACCCCTAGAGGATCCCCAAATGATCCCGTATTAGCCCCGAAAAGGTCCCGAAATAACCCCGACGGGATCCCGGACATATCCCGAAAACCATCCAGAAATGATGCCGGAAGGAATCCCAAATGATTCCGTAAAAGTCCCGCATTGATTCCGACGGGATCCCGAACGGATACCGAAAATCATCCAGAAGTGATGCCGGAAAGGTCCTCAAATGATCACCTAATAGTCCCGAAATGATCCTTAAGGGGTCATGGACGGATCCCATAAACCATCCAGAAATGATCCCGATATATTCCCGAAGAAGTCCCGAAATGACCCTGACGGGATCTCGAACGCACCCCTAAATGACCCTGACGGGATCCCGGACAGATCCCGAAATCCATCCAGAAATGATCTTGGGATGGACCCCAAATGATCCCGAAAAAGTCCCGCAATGATTCCGAGGGGATCCTGATCGGATACCGATAACCATCCAGAAGTGATGCCGGAAAGGTCCTCAAATGATCACCTAATACCAAAATGACCCTGACGGCATCCCAAAATCCATCCAGAAATGATCTTGGGAAGGTCCCAAAAGTATCCCGAAATAGTCTCGGAAAAGTTCAGAAATTACCCTGACGGGTTCCCGGACGAATCCTGAAAGCCATCTATAAATGATCCCGAAAAAGTCCCGAAATGACCCTGACTGGACCCCGAAAGGTTCCCGAAAACTATTCAGAAATGATGCCGGAAATGTCCTCAAATGATCACCTAATAGTTGCGAAAAGACCCTGACGGGATCCCGAACGGATCCCGACAACTATCTAGAAATGATGCCGAAAGGGCCCGCAAATGATCCCGTATTAGTCGAGAAAAAGTCCCGAAATGAGCCCGGCGGGATGCCGGACGAATCCCAAAAACCAGCCAGAAATGATGCCGGAAGGGACACCAAATGATCCCGAAAAAGTCCCGCAATAATTCCGACGGGATCCTGAGCGGATACCGAAAACCATCCAGAAGTGATGCCGAAAAGGTCCTCAAATGATCACCTAATAGTCCCAAAATGACCCTGACGGCATCCCGGACAGATCGCGAAATCCATCCAGAAATGATCTTGGGAGGGTCCCAAAATTATCCCGAAATAGTCTGGGAAAAGTCCAGAAATTACCCTGACGGATACCGGACGAATCCTGAAAACCAATCTTAAATGATGCCGAAAAAGTCCCGAAATGACCCTGATGGGACCCGGAAAGGATCCCGAAAACTAACCAGAAATGATGCCGGAAAGGTCCTCAAATGATCTCCCAATAGTTCCGAAAAGACCCTGACGGGATCCCGAACGGATCCCGACAACTATCCAGAAATGATACTGAAAGGGCCCGCAAATGATCCCGTATTAGTCGAGAAAAAGTCCCGAAATGACCCCGACGGGATGCCGGACGAATCCCAAAAACCATCCAGAAATGATTTTGGAAGGGACCCCAATGATCCCGAAAAAGTCCCGCAATTATTCCGACGGGAATCTGAACGGATACCGAAAACCATCCAGAAGTGATGCCGGAACGGTCCTCAAATGCTCACCTAATAGTTCCAAAATGACCCTGAGGGCATCCCGGACAAATCCATCCAGAAATGATCTTGGGAAGGTCCCAAAATGATCCCGAAATAGTCTCGGAAAAGTCCAGAAATTACCCTGACGGGTTCCCGGACGAATCCTGAAAGCCATCCTTAAATGATCCCGAAAATGTCCCAAAATAACCCCGACGGGATCCCGGACGGATCCCGAAAACTATACGGAAATGATCCCGGAAGGGTCCCAAAATGATCCCGGAAGGGTCCCAAAATGATCCCGAAATAGTCCCGAAAAAGTCCCGAAATTACCCCGGCGTAATCCCGGACCGATCCCGAAAACCATCCAGAAATGATCCCGGAAGGGTCTCGATATGACCCTTACGGGATTACAAATAAGGTGAAGCTAATTATAAAACCATGTTAATAAGGCAGCAGGCGCATTGGAGCGAATAAAAAGTTACATAGAAACATACAGGTAAAGCTACTAAAAGCGTGCTAATAAAAACAATTGATGGAGGGCGGATGGCGGGAGTAGAGGAGAGGACCACTGATCGTTCCTCCAAAATTGTCTAGATCTCGTTCTGTATGTACCAGATACCAAAAACTATTGATTTAGGAGAAAATTTAGATTGAGTTATAACAATTTATGGATTTTACACCAGAGGGGGAGATAAAGAGGGGCGGGCGGAGGGTGTCACTGCTTACTTTGTAAGCCCTCGACTTATTTGACCCCTTGAGTCTGTGATATTGGTGAAGGCCAGTATACGTAAAGTTATAATGTGTAAAAATTATGAAAAATAATTTCTCGAAGGGTCGTGGGACCCCCACCCCTCTTTCCATGTTCGAAAAAAATTTCGCTAGTAGACTACTGTCTGTGTCCCAAATTTCATCAAAATCCGTGTAGCCATTCTGGCGTGATTCAGTCGCAAAGACGAAAATATATAATAATTAAATTATAACTGTTCCTAGGGGGCGGGGACCACGCCCCTTTTGAAAAATATATAGCTAGTAGATCCTTCTAGACTATTGGCTATATGTGTGCAAAATTTCATCCAAATCGGTCCAGCCGTTCTTGCGTTATTGAGTCACAAAGACAAACGTCTGGACAAACATCCAAACATCCAAACATCCAAACATCCAAACATCTAAACATCCAAACATCCAAACATCTTAACATCCAAACTTTCCCATTTATAATATACTAGCCTTTACCCGCGGCCCCGTCCGCAAGGAGAAAATAAAATATATGTGCTATTCACGTTAGCCTGCTTATCAAGTTGTCTGTTTAAAAAATTTTTCTGTCAATGTATTTTATTTTTTAATACAGTCAAAAAAAGAACTAACTGAGCTGATGGGCACGCTTACATTAATAGTACAATACACTTTTTTCGAATTAAAAAAAATACATTTTGTTTCTAAGTTAAATTAATTGATATGACAGGGGTGAAAGAATTACTACTCATAGAACAAAGGAGTGAAACTACAATTAGCTAAAACCAAAAAGAAGTTTTTAAATGAAAGCAGTGTTGCTTTTTCGGGTATTTGGTTGGTTAAAATATTACAAAAATTTTAATTATAGTTGTAATAGTTCGTTACAGGATTCATTTAAAAATAGAACGAAAAAGCTGTGATATATTAAAGATAAAACATACCGAATTTTAATTACGAATAATTTGCCGTAAATCCACGGCCATGTGTGCTGAATTACCGGTTTCGAAGAGACCTAAAATGATCCCGGAAGTGTCCCTAAATGACACCAAATAGTCACGAAATGATGCCGACGGGATCCTGGACAAATCTCGAAAACTATCCAGAAATGATGCCGGAACGGTCCCAAAATAATCCCGAAGTAGTCACGAAAAGTCCCGAAATGACCCTGACGGGATCCCGGACGGATCCCGAAAACCATCCAGATTTGATTCCTGAACGGTCCGCAAATGATCCCGATATAGTCCGAAAAAGTCCCGAAAAAACTCTGACGGGATCCCGGACAAATCCCGAAAATCGCTCAGAAATTATCCCGGAGGAGTCCCAAAATGATTCCGAAATAGTAGTCACGAAAAAGGACCGAAATGATCCTGACGGGATCCCGAAAACCATCCAGAAATGACTCTGGAGGGATCCCCAAATGATCCCGGAAAAGTCCAAAAACCATCCAGAATTGATCTCTGAAGGTTCCGCAAATGATCCCGAAATAGTCCCGAAAGTCACGAAAAACTCAGACCCATCCCGAAAATCATGAAGAAATTATCCTGGAAGGGTCCCAAAATTACCCCGAAATAACTCTGACGGGATCCCGGACAGATCCCGAAAATCATCCAGAACTGAGCTCTGAAACGTCCCCAAATAATCCAGAAATAGTCCGGAGAAAGTCCCGAAAAAACTCCGTCGGGATCCCGGACAGATCCCGAAAATCACCCAGAAATTATGCCGGAGGGGTCCCAAAATGATTCCGAAATAGTCCCGAAAAAGTCCCGAAATGACCTTGAGGGGATCCCAGACCGATACCGAAAACCATCCAGAATTGATCTCTAAAGGGTCCGCAATTTATCCCAGATAAAGTCGCGAAAAAACTACGAAGGGATCCCGAACAGATCCCGAAATTCATAGAGAAATTATCCCGAAAGGGTCCCAAAATGATCCCGAAATAGTCCCGAAAAGGCGCGAAATAACCCTGACGGGATCCCGGACGGATCCCGAAAACCACCCAGAAATGATCTTTAAGGGCAACTGACCCCGAAATAGTCGTGAAAAAGTCCCGAAATTACCCCGACGGGATCCCGAAAACCATCCAGAAATTATCCCTGAAGGATCCCCAAATGATCCAAGAACAGTCTCGAAACTCCCTGACATTTTCCCGAAAAAGTAAAAAAAATAAACCCGACGGTATCTCGGACGGATCCCGAAAACGATCCAGAAATGATGCCGGAAGGGACCCCAAATGATCCCGAAAAATTCCCGAAATTCCCCCGATGGGATCCCGGACGGAACCCGGACCATCCAGAAATGATGCCGGTTGGTACCCCACAATGATCCCGAAATAGGCCAGAAATGACCCCGTCGGGATCCCGGACGGATCCCCAAAAGTATACAGAAATGATGCTGGAAGGTGAAATGATCCCCTTAAAGAAAGATGAAAAATGAAATGATCCCCTTATAGTTCCGAAATGATCCTGACAGGATTCCAGACGGATCCCGGAAACTATCCAGAAATGATGCCGGAAAGGTTCCCAAGTTATCCCCAAATAGTCCCGAAATTACCCTGACGGTATCCCGGACGGATCACGAAAACCATCCGGAAATGATGGCGAAAGGGTCCCCAAATGATCCCGCATTAGTCGCGGGTTCCGAAATGACCCTGACGGGATCCCCGAAGGATCCCGGAAACTATCCAGAAATGATGCCGGAAAGGTTCCCAAGTTATCCCCAAATAGTCCCGAAATTACCCTGACGGTATCCCGTACGAATACCGAAAACCATCTAGAAAAGTGGCCGGAAGATACCCCAAATGATCCCGAAAAAGTCCTGAAATGATCCAGACGGGATCCCGGATGAATCCCGAAAACTATCCATCTAGGTACCTCAAATGATCCCGAAATAGTCCCGAAATGACCCTTCATCCAGAAATGATGAAGGTAGGTACCCAAATGATCCCGAAATAGTCCCGAAATGAAATAGTCCTGAAAAATAGTCCCGAAATGATCCAGACGGGATCCCGGACGAATCCCGAAAACTATCCATCTAGGTACCCCAAATGATCCCCAAATGGTCCCGATATGACCCCGTCGTGATCCCGAACGGATCCCTAAAACTATCCAGAAATGATGCCGAAAGGGTCCCCAAATGATCCTGTATTAGTCGATAAAAAGTTCCGAAATGACTCCGCCGGGATCCCGGATGGATCCCGAAAACCATCTAGAAATGATGCCGGAAGAGACCCCAAATGATCCCGCAAAGGTCCCAAAATGACCCCGACAGGATCCCGGACGGATCCCGAAAACCATCCAGAAAAGAAGCCGGAGGAGACCCCAAATGATCCCGCTAAAGTCCCAAAATGACCCCGACAGGGTCCCGGACGGATCCCGTAAACCATCCAGAAATGATGCCGGAAGAGACCCCAAATGATCTCGCAAAAGTCCCAAAATGACTCCGACAGGATCCCGGACGGATCTCGTAAACCATCCAGAAATGATGCCGGAAGAGACCCCAAATGATCCCGCAAAAGTCCCAAAATGACCCCGACAGGATCCCGGACGGATCCCGAAAACCATTCAGAAATGATGCCGGGAGAGAACCCAAATGATCCCGCAAAAGTCCCAAAGTGACCCCGACAGGATCCCGGACGGATCCCGTAAACCATCCAGAAATGATGCCGGAAGAGAACCCAAATGATCCCGCAAAAGGACCAAAATAACCCCGACAGGATCCCGGACGGATCCCGTAAACCATCCAGAAATGATGCCGGAAGAGACCCCAAAATTGATCCCGCAAAAGTCCCAAAATGACCCCGACAGGATCCCGGACGGATCCCGAAAACCATACAGAAATGATGCAGGAAGAGACCCCAAATGATCCCGCAAGTCTCAAAATGACCCCGACAGGATCCCGGACGGATACTGTAAACCATCCAGAAATGATGCCGGAAGAGACCCCAAATGATCCCGCAAAAGTCCCAAAATGACCCCGACAGGATCCCGGACGGATCCCGAAAACCATCCAGAAATGATGCCGGAAGAGACCCCAAATGATCCCGCAAAAGTCCCAAAATGACCCCGACAGGATCCCGGACGTATCCCGAAAACCATCCAGAAATGATGCCGGAATGGACCCGAAATGACACCGACGGGATCCCGGACGGATACCGAAAACCATCCAGAAATGATGCCGGCAGGTACCCCAAATTATCCCGAAATAGTCCCGAAATGACCCTGACGGGATCGCGGACGGATTCCGAAAACCATCCAGAAATGATGCCGATAAGGTCCCCAAATGATCCTGTATCAGTCGAGAAAAAATTCCGAAATGACTCCGACGGGATCCCGGACGGATCCCGAGAACCATCTAGAATTGATACCGGAAGGTACCCCAAATGATGCCGAAATAGTCCCGAAATGACATCGACGGGATCCCGGACGGATCCCGAAAACCATCCAGAAATGATGCCGGAGGAGACCCCAAATGATCCCGCTAAATACCCAAAATGACCCCGACAGGGTCCCGGACGGATCCCGTAAACCATCCAGAAATGATGCCGGAAGAGACCCCAAAAGATCCCGCAAAAGTCCCAAAATGACCCCGACAGGATCCCGGACGGATCCCGTAAACCATCCAGAAATGATGTCGGAAGAGACCCCAAATGATCCCGTAAAAGTCCCAAAATGACCCCGACAGGATCCCGGACGGATCCCGAAAACCATCCAGAAATGATGCCGGGAGAGACCCCAAATGATCCCGCAAAAGTCCCAAAATGACCCCGACAGGATCCCGGACGGATCCCGTAAACCATCCAGAAATGATGCCGGAGGAGACCCCAAATGATCCCGCTAAAGTCCCAAAATGACCCCGACAGGGTCCCGGACGGATCCCGTAAACCATCCAGAAATGATGCCGGAAGAGACCCCAAATGATCCCGCAAAAGTCCCAAAATGACCCCGACAGGATCCCGGACGGATCCCGTAAACCATCCAGAAATGATGCCGGAAGAGACCCCAAATGATCCCGCAAAAGTCCCAAAATGACCCCGACAGGATCCCGGACGGATCCCGTAAACCATCCAGAAATGATGCCGGAGGAGACCCCAAATGATCCCGCAAAAGTCCCAAAATGACCGCGACAGGATCCCGGACGGATCCCGTAAACCATCCAGAAATGATGCCGGAAGAGACCCCAAATGATCCCGCAAAAGTCCCAAAATGACCCCGACAGGATCCCGGACGGATCCCGTAAACCATCCAGAAATGATGCTGGAGGAGACCCCAAATGATCCCGCAAAAGTGTCAAAATGACCCCGACAGGATCCCGGACGGATCCCGAAAACCATCCAGAAATGATGCTGGAAGAGACCCCAAATGATCCCGCAAAAGTCCCAAAATGACCCCGACAGGATCCCGGACGGATCCCGTAAACCATCCAGAAATGATACCGGAAGAGACCCCAAATGATCCCGCAAAAGTCCCAAAATGACGCCGACGGGATCCCGGACGGATCCCGTAAACCATCCAGAAATGATGCCGGAGGAGACCCCAAATGATCCCGCAAAAGTCTCAAAATGACCCCGACAGGATCCCGGACGGATCCCGAAAATCATCCAGAAATGATGCTGGAAGCGACCCCAAATGATCCCGCAAAAGTCCCAAAATGACCCCGACAGGATCCCGGACGGATCCCGTAAACCATCCAGAAATGATGCCGGAAGAGACCCCAAATGATCCCGCAAAAGTCCCAAAATGACCGCGACAGGATCCCGGACGGATCCCGTAAAGCATCCAGAAATGATGCCGGAAGAGACCCCAAATGATCCCGCAAAAGTCCCAAAATGACACCGACAGGATCCCGGACGGATCCCGTAAACCATCCAGAAATGATGCCGGAGGAGACCCCAAATGATCCCGCTAAAGTCCCAAAATGACCCCGACAGGGTCCCGGACGGATCCCGTAAACCATCCAGAAATGATGCCGGAAGAGACCCCAAATGATCCCGCAAAAGTCCCAAAATGACGCCGACGGGATCCCGGACGGATCCCGTAAACCATCCAGAAATGATGCCGGAAGAGACCCCAAATGATCCCGCAAAAGTCCCAAAATGACGCCGACGGGATCCCGGACGCATCCCTAAAACCATCCAGGAATGATTACGGAAAGGACCCAAACTGACCCCGAAAAAGTCCCGTAATGATCCCGGAAACCATCAAGAATTTATCTCTCGAAGGTACGCAAATGATCCCGAAAGTACCCCGACGGGATCCCGGACGGATCCCGAAAACCATCCAGAAATGATGCCGGAAGGGTCCCCAAATGATCGCGAAATAGTCCCGAAATGATTCCGGAATAGTCCCGAAAATGT
This sequence comes from Eurosta solidaginis, assembly GCF_040869045.1. NCBI lineage: Eukaryota > Metazoa > Arthropoda > Insecta > Diptera > Tephritidae > Eurosta > Eurosta solidaginis. The sequence continues at coordinate 793,237 of NW_027136912.1, read as the reverse complement.
CCCAAAATAACCCCGACGGGATCCCGGACGGATCCCGAAAACTATACAGAAATGATCCCGGAAGGGTCCCAAAATGATCCCGAAATAGTCCCGAAAAAGTCCCGAAATTACCCCGGCGTAATCCCGGACCGATCCCGAAAACCATCCAGAAATGATCCCGGAGGGTCTCGATATGACCCTTACGGGATTACAAATAAGGTGAAGCTAATTATAAAACCATGTTAATAAGGCAGCAGGCGCATTGGAGCGAATAAAAAGTTACATAGAAACATACAGGTAAAGCTAATAAAAGCGTGCTAATAAAAACAATTGATGGAGGGCGGATGGCGGGAGTAGAGGAGAGGACCACTGATCGTTCCTCCAAAATTGTCTAGATCTCGTTCTGTATGTACCAGATACCAAAAACTATTGATTTAGGAGAAAATTTAGATTGAGTTATAACAATTTATGGATTTTACACCAGAGGGGGGATAAAGGGGGGCGGGCGGAGGGTGTCACTGCTTACTTTGTAAGCCCTCGACTTATTTGACCCCTTGAGTCTGTGATATTGGTGAAGGCCAGTATACGTAAAGTTATAATGTGTAAAAACTATGAAAAATAATTTCTCGAAAGGTCGTGGGACCCCCACCCCTCTTTCCATGTTCGAAAAAAATTTCGCTAGTAGACTACTGTCTGTGTCCCAAATTTCATCAAAATCCGTGTAGCCATTCTGGCGTGATTCAGTCGCAAATACGAAAAAATATAATAATTAAATTATAACTGTTCCTAGGGGGCGGGGACCACGCCCATTTTGAAAAATATATAGCTAGTAGATCCTTCTAGACTATTGGCTATATGTGTGCAAAATTTCATCCAAATCGGTCCAGCCGTTCTTGCGTTATTGAGTCACAAAGACAAACGTCTGGACAAACATCCAAACATCCAAACATCCAAACATCCAAACATCCAAACATCTAAACATCCAAACATCTTAACATCCAAACTTTCCCATTTATAATATATATTAGATTAGATTAGATTTGTTTTGTCAATTTACCCTTTCCCTTGCGTTTGATACCCATTATTTTTCGCTTTAGCTCAGTGGAAGCAAAGTGAACACAGAGCACATTCTTTACGTGGGAGTTCTCATTTTTCTGCTTGAGTTTTTTATCATAGCATCTGCTTATATCATCTGGAGGGACAAATGTGCCAAACGCAGTGCCTATAATTTGCTAATTTGAGGTTCGCCAACAATGTATACAGCGCTGCTTAACAACTGTTGTTCTTTCCCGTTAAGCATACTTTCAAGTTTGCAGACTCTTTCACTAAATTTTTGATTATCTTGTTGAAGCTGCTCCACCGTGCTGAGAAAACCAGAGTTAAGTTTTTGTAAACTCATGATTTCTTCATATAGAAATTGCAGCGTGATCTCTTTTAAGTCTGTATCGTTCTCCTTATGAGTATTAACTTGGTGAGGGAATTGGACTGGATCCGTTTTGTTTCCGTTGGTGCTATTGTTGTTGTTATTCGCCAATTTATGCATAATTACGTTGTTGGTGTTGTTGGTGATTGTATTTTGTGTTACTTGTTTTTGGATGCTGTTGATATATTGTTTGTTCTTGGGAGGTGCCGATGTAGAAAATTTGGTGGTTGTTTGCGCAGTAGTTTTCGATCCTGAAAGAGCAGATACTTCTGTTGTCACAACAGGTGAATAACCTGACAATGACTGTTGATGAAGCGATTTGCGGCGCGAAATATTACACGAATCGTATCGACTATTAAAATTATTTGCTTTCATGTATTCTAAGTCAGCAACAGTAATCTTGGCACAAGCGGCATGAAAATAGCTACCGCAATCCGCACACGCGACTATAGCTACAACTGTGCGATCAACTTTTACGCTACAAGTTGGGCAAAACATATTGCTTTCTTTTTGTATTTTTTAGTTAGACCAAACGTATTGTCGAAAGCGCGCACCCCACGACACTGCGAAAACACGACCGCTCACAACGAACGCATACGAAAAACTGATTTTGGTCTTATTTTTACTTCCTTTATATTAGGTCAGTTGAATGTCTGTCCGCTTTTCATACCAATCTTGCAATCGATTTTTAATTAACTTTTCATTGAGCTACAAACGTGAAACTTTAAACATTGGTTAGAACACCGTGACAATGCATCAAAAGAGAAAGAATCCATTGGGTGGCGCACGGATCTAAATAATTAGATAAAAATTTGGAAATTGAATTTTGAAATGAGCTAAAGAATTGAAATTTCAAACTTATTTCAGAGGTCGATGACAGCCGATGAAACGATACAAAAAGGTTCGCTAGGGGACGCACGGGATGAGATATTTAGAAAAATCGTACGAAACGGAGGGAGTTTTGGGATTGATTTTTATGTAAGTTATCATTGAGACGCCGAGATAATTTAAGAAAAGGATAAAAAATTCCGCTAGGTGGCGCACAAACGAAAAAATTAAATAATAATTTGGAAATCTGAAACCAGGTTCTCGATGAACTAGAGGCTAAAAATTTAGAGCTTAATTCAAAGGTCAGAAAGTTTCGCTGGGGGGCGCACGGACTGAGATATTTGGAAAAATCGAACGGAATGGACTGAATTTTGGGATAGATTTTTATGTAAGTTCTCATTGAGCTACAAGCGTAAAACTTAACAGATAGGTTAAGACACCGAGAAAGTGTAAGAAAAGGAGAAAAAATTCCGTTAGATGGCGCACGGATCGAAATGTTTAGATAAGAATTTGGAAATTTGTTGTTTTGAAATCGATTTTTAAGTAACTTCTCATTGAGCTACAAACATGAAGCTCCACAGATAGGTTAAAACGCCGTGACAAAGGAACAAAAGGAGAAAATAAAAAAAGTCTAAGCAGGAATGGGAACTGGAGCAGGGATGTACTCGACACATCTACAGCTAAGCCAATCATTCCGACTTCCTGACGCATGCAGTGTATTCCAAGCCGAGGTATATGCCATAGACAGAGCGGAAAAGCAGCTCCAAGAATGTGCGGTCTCCAACACCAATGTATTAATCTTTGTTGACAGCCAAGCCGCCTTAAGGGCATTAGAGTCCAACATGATAAAATCGGACATCGTGAGGAGGTGTGGAGCCTCTTTCTATAAGTCATCTCAATGTCTCCCTTTGCTGGGTACAGCGGCATTGAAGGGAATGATATCACGGATGAGATGGCTAGGAAAGGTTCCGATTTAGACATAAGTGAGGTGGTCTGCTCCGTCCGATCGCCGCTGAGTTTTCTCCTAGGGAGAATCGACGAATATGAGAACAGGGCAACGGACTAGCTATGGACCAAAAGGGTCGACTGCGGAGAGTCAAGGTTCTTATGGCCATGATTGGATAGGAAAGGCACCAGCTTCCTTCTCAAACTGAACAAATCTGCGGTGTACTTACGGGTGTTATCAAATGTCATTTTGTTATCGCACCAATGTTCCGACGGTGGCGAATAGAAACAAACTCCCTCTGCAGAATCTGTCAGGATGAGGAGGAAGAGGAGTCGGTCTACCACTTTCTCTGCCGATGCCCGACGCTTCAAAGAAGAAAGCTCAGATTTCTGGCTCACGCATCTTCGACAGCCTGGCAGAGGTTGGAATGATGGACATCTCTCTTCTTTTTGGGTTCATCATGGAAATCAAGTGTTTCGTTGCGGACCGCTAGGAGGTAATGGAGCTAAACTAATTTGCCGCCACTCTGTACTTACTGAGGGCGCTCACAATGGACAAAAATGTATCCGAGTGGGAGTGTGGGTATCACCCACGCACGCCACGCACGCTCTCTTAACCAAACCTAACCTAATATTTAGCAAGAATATGTCTTTATATAAGGAGACATTTTTGGCTGATTTTTGTCCATTTATATAATGGAATGCTTACAAGTTTTTTATTTTATTTTTATTTATATATTCTTTATGATTTTTTTTCTCTCAATACTTTTCGCGTGTTTCCTAGTGTCTCCAGTCCTTTTCCATGGAATCACTACATTTGGAGTTACTCTTTCCTAACTCCTACGACGAACACATTCATTTCTTCTTCTTCCGCGGTAGGGTCGGTGGAAGAGACCTTGTTTGCAATCCGTACTTCCGCTTTAATTATTTGATATCTTCATTGCATATTCTTCGGTTAATTTTATGGGCTTTCGTGCACGGGTATATGCATTAGAGGTTTACGCCGATCACTTTATCGGCGGCGCGTGTTTTTACTTTAAAAGTTTGATTTTCTATTTAAAAAAATAATATTTAGGAAAGGTTTTGTTTATATGTATTTAAGGAAATCAACGTGTTGGTCATTTCGGAAAGATCCGGGGGTTTTGCATCAAAATCTCGCAGACCGTTCGAACATTTTCAGGAGCAGCTCCTTGCGAAGGGATTTTCCCTCGTTCGCTTGCTCCAGAGAGGCTTCGAACCTAACCCCGGTCTTTGGTACTGCTGCGTCTGCTGAAAAGAAATAGAGATACATAAAATAGTCACACTTTTGCCTGTATATCTCGTGCAAAGCGTAGTTTCACCTAGGGTTAACACCTAATAATCGTCGCGAATACAATTTCTTTAAATCGTTTGTCGCTCCTTGGCGGTCACGCATAAAGGCGACTTAGGGTTGCTATTAATGGTCTATTAATACTCATGACTCTCGTGGCACAGGGCGCCTCCAGTTTTTTCGGCTGTTTTTAAGAGCTAAAATTCCCGATGTGCGAACAGTAGGAATCCCTACCACCAGTCGCTACCACGCCTCCTGAGCCTCACTCCATATGCCTGTACAGAAGCTATAGGACTGCGACTTCGAACTCATACCTTCGTCGACGTCACTTTCCTAGAAGCTCTAGGTGTGGCTCCGGAGGCTTTGCAACGGATGCTTTTGTCGCGCTATGCTGCCGAGCTACACCAGAGAAACACCTTGAAACGTTAGGGAGTGGTTATTCGGCCAAGGATGCCGCCCTCGAAATCATAAGCAGTCTAAGTGGATATCATTGCGACATGGGTGAATATCGTATAATCCTCGGCGCATCTACATAATTAAAATTTTACAAGGACCCTGGATAAAATTTTTAAAATTTAGACGAAAGATTGCAGACGTTTGTGTTCACAACATTGATTTCAATAGTCTTCGTTAAATTAAATTTAGAATGAAAGTCGACGGATTTTAAGTTGAAAGTTGTTAACTGCTGTCCGGCCTTGCGATATAGGAGCTCATTATGGAAGACCGCGTAGCTTCAGTTTTCAGACAAGTTCGACTGTCCACTACGTTAGGGTAGTATCACACACGGTCATTAGTTCCACTGTCCTGGGAAAGCTTTTGCTTCACCACTTTGAGTGTTCTTGCGAAGGACAAAGCCTCACCTGGTAGATATATGTGCCTACGTAATCACATTTGTAAAAGGAGCCGTAACGTGTAGGTGATATTTAAACTTGGTTGATTGGCTATAATCAATGTGATTCACTCCAAGGGGCTAGTTTTGGATAGGGCCGCCAACTTTATAAATGTATTATATAACTTGTCTTTTAGTGTTTTGTTTTAATAACTTGCTGAATTGGGTGATGCAAAGTCCGTGTTAAGCTGACATCGAAAGCGCCTGTTATTTTAAATAACTTTTGAATAGTTATAAAGAATTAAATTTCGCAATTAGTTTCTTATAACTGGCAGTGATGCGCATCCGTTGATACCATTTTCGACCATATCCGACCAATTTTCGGCATGAACAATAAATGGCCTAAACAGTCTTAAACGATTGGAAAATATATTAACGCGCCGGACGCCGCGCCGCTGCGCCGATATTTTTGACATTCGGCGGCGGCGTGCGAAAAACGACCAAAACCGGCGGCGTTTATCGGCGGCGTATATCTCTAATATGCATGCAAATGCACATTTTACTATATACAACTAGTAGTGATGCTCAGAACAGAGGAGTCGAATCAGGAAAACCGGATTAGAAAAAACTTAAAAAAGTCTACTCAAAGAACAAGCTACGAGTTTAAGATTTATAAGAGTGAGGTACTTTTCTGGAGCAGCGTATAAGTAAGGGACATAGTCTCTTGCTAAACGGATAGCAATAGCGAACTAATTTTTTTGCTCTCTGGTTACTTTCTGAATTTTCACTCAAGAAATTTAACTTTTGATTTTTTTCTGCCATCTGGCAACTTTCTTGAGCACAGCAACGTTTGAAAGAGCGCGTTATATCTAATCTATGGCAGAACGATACAAGGTGGCAGCATGGGACAGCTGATTATAAACTTTTTTATTTGATTTGATATATCGACTTCCGGCGCAGTACGATTTTGACATTTGTCCATCGAATTTACAAACACAAAGTACATGGAATTTTTATTTATGTTTGTAGGTATGTCATCATGCTGCCACCTTGTATCGTTCCGCCATGTATCTAATCAAAATATAGATATATTATGTATAATAGGACCAAACTGAGTGAAGCCCGAACAAAAAATTCTATTGCTGCGTCGTACAACATCATTCGAAGTGCGTTTGGGATACACCGTAACATATTTAATTTCATAAATAAAACAAAAAACGAACAGGCATTAACAGAAATAAAATTGCAGCATTTTTCAGCTGGAGGCGAACCATATCGACGAAAAAATATAAAGTCCTCGGCCAGAGTTTGTTTAATATTGTAAAATCATTTGTTTTTGTAGTTGTTGTTGTATTAACGATAAAGGCACTCCGCGAATGCATCGATGTTGATGGTCCTTTGCCGGATATTGATAGGTAAGTTCCGTTAACAAATCACCATTAAGGTACTAGCCCAACCATATCGGGAAGGATCCATATGACCACATTAAATATGACCCCTAACCCTAGATCCATGTGGAACTTGGGGTTGCCAGAGCCTCGCCTGCTAAATATTTGTAACAGGATTCGCCCCGCATGAGTAAGATTGGCAATTAGGTTGCAGAGCCTTTGAAGCCATAAAGCTGTGCATTGCTCTTATCATCCGCTTGAATCCCTGTAAGTTCATATGAAAAAGATAAACGCGAAAGCGATTTAATAAATTACATGATTGCCATTGCACTCAATTTAAAATTTTAAATTGTGCTACTTTTTCTTTATACATATATGACCCGGCCAATGAAAAGGTGGCGTATGACTTAAAAAAAATTTTTCCACTTTTTTTGGTTTCGATAGTTTTTTTTCTTTAACAGCTGTTTCTCACAATTTCTTTTTTGAGTCATAAGCCAACTTTTCATAGGCCGGATCACATATATACAAAATACCTTCCAAATAAATAAACGAGAGAAATCTATTGTTTTTTCTGTGGTCTGATTACTTTCTCAATTTTGACTGCTGAATTCTGCCTTCTGAAATTTGACTGCCTGAAAAAAGGAATCTGACTAATATTTTCTGAAAAAATGTTTTCTGAATTTTTGTTTTCTGAATTTATTGGGGCACCATTATTGAGATATCTTCACCAAATTCGGTATACGGGCTTATCTGGTATCACAGGTAACATATTCCGTTTACTTAACAGAAATGTGGTTATAGTGGTGGTCTACGCGGGAGGTGAGTGAATGCGCAGATAATGCAAGAATTAGTCAAAACCCCAAGAAGTTAAATGGCTAGGAATATTTCCGCGGTAAGCATACCTGTCTTAACAGGCGAGTAAAAGAAAAATCCCCAAGGTTCTATCAATAACAACCATCGTAAGCATTTATACTTGAAATCAAACAGGCAAAGGACTACCCATATTTGTCAGAGCAAAAATTCCATAAGCTTATCACCTCTTAGCGGGTATGGATACTTTCTAATATTACTAAACATCTACAAGTGTTTCGAAGGTGAACACACATCAAAGAATGTGTGCTTAGTAAGCATTGCTTACAACAGAACTGTACGCAAAAAGTGGAGTATGCGGCCAGAATTTATGGCATGAACTGGTCGGTCAATAAAGACCACATATAGACTGAATGTGTCCATACTGTTAACAGAATTTGTTTGATGACCAAACGTTAGAGCTCCATTTAGGTGCACGGACTTATGTTATAGAATAACTCCGTGCTCTTGGCAAATACTAGAAGTCTTGTGGGACCAACCTTAAATACTTCCTCGATATTAGGCAACTCTTCCGCCTCTAAAATCTAGAGCCTTGAATTGGCGGCCACAGTACACAGAACGTGCTCAAACATTTCTTCGTGCAGCTCGCACTTTCTGCATCTGCTGTTAATAACGAGGCATAACATATAAGCATGTGACGCCAGAAGGCAATGTACAGTAACTTTGCCCGTCGTGAGCCTTAAGTCTTTTCTCTTCAGAGATATGAGCCACTTTGTAAGTCTAATATCGTAGGATTTGCAAATTATCTATATAAATTTTGCAGACCCGCCTTTCTTTCCATGCCTTACCCACTTGAAGTATCATATGCAACTCCAGTTTCTTTTTGATTTCTACCAAAAGGAGTGGGACGTATACCGTCGATTTAGTAAGTGTTGTACCCTCCTTTGTCAACTCATCGACCTTTTTCTTACCTTTCCTCCCTTTATGACCGGAAACCCAGTAGAGATGTATGGTTCGGCATGAGCGAAGTGTTTCCAATGCTTCTTTGCACGAATGCATAAAGCAGTTGTTCGACCAATACCAACATCCATGTACCCCTGATGTAATTGGAAAATAATACTTCATATCGCAGGTGATATCTCCTGGGAGCAGGGTAACACTTTTTTTTGTAATTTTCTATTTTGCATTTGCTTTCTCTACTCTAAACAAAATGGATCCTTGTACAATTTTTACAGCCTAGCACTTAGTCCACATCCTTACGGAATACTCGATGGTAGTACCATGGGAAATGGTACTTAGACGGTAGGAGGTGCACGTTAAGACCCATACTGACTTTGTGGCTTTTGATGTTTACTGCTCTAAAAAAATGGTATAGGGCAACACATAATAAATCAATCCATATTGCCACACAAAATATTTGAAAAAAACGATAAAGATATGCAAGCTATGAAAGAAAAGAAAGAGTAAGCAGCATTGGTCAAATTGCGGTTATATCTGCAAAAATACTCTTTTGAATTGTTCAACAATTTATTTTCAAAAAAGTTACTTAAATTTTCCCCAATATCTGCTCTAATTTAGGCATTGCTGCAATTTTGTATGATTTTTCTATTATTTCCATTGTTATGACAGCCATTTCTTTTGACATATCCTTTAATGATATTCATCCTGAAAATAAAACAAGTAAGGAAGGCTAAGTTCGGGTGTAACCGAACATTACATACTCAGCTGAGAGCTTTGGAGACAAAATAAGGAAAATCACTATGTAGGAAAATGAACCGAGGGTAACCCTGGAATGTGTTTGTATGACATGTGTATCAAATTGAAGGTATTAACTAAAGAGTATTTTAAAAGGGAGTGGGCCTTAGTTCCATAGTTCCTTTTCGAGATATCGCCATAAATAAAGGTGGACCAGGGGTGACTCTAGAATGTGTTTGTACGATATGGGTATCAAATCAAAGGTACTAATAAGGGTTTTAAAAGGGAATGACCCTGAGTTGTATATATGAAAACGTTTTCGAAATATCGACCAAAATGTGGACCAGGGTGACCCAGATCATCATCTGTCAGGTACCGCTAATTTATTTATATATGGTGTTCAAGCGAGCGATTAGCGCACGCACCGTGAATTGATTTTACCTATTGAATTTCCCTTTATGCATTGAATTTGTAATTTAGATGACTCCCTCATGGGAACACACCTGAAACCTCCGCTACGTGGTTGGCAACGCGTGCGCTACTCGCTCGCCTGAACGAGCAAAGCTGTCAATCATGTTGACATTTTTACATATATTCCTTTTGTCTTTTTTGACATACATAAAGTGAAATTAATTCGACATCATTTTCTATCGGCTGTGCCTTGTATCTTTGGAAACCCTTTTTTATAAAGAAAGTAGAAAAAATACCATTTAGTAAAACATTTAAGAAGTGCGTGAATTATTAAACCTGTGCAACTCTTTATTTAACCTCTTTTGGCATATATAAGTCCATGCCGGGCAAATCGAAGTGAAGTTCGATCCAATTTCGTTTCACCCAAAGCGTAACCCAGTGGCTACAATTTGTAGTGACTACCAAAGGGTCCATTCGCCGCCGTCATCGCTCTCAACATCCCCACCGTCGCCGCTAGCCGTATCAGATCCTGCATCCCCCAGAACTGCACCAACGGAGCTGTACATTTGGTCCTTCGTCGCCATTTTAGGACCCAGCGTTGGAAAATTAAAGAGAAAGTATCCCAAAAATCGTTAGTAGAAATCAAATTTCTTATTCCCAACTCACGCCCCGAACTAATTAAAAGGATAATATTTGTGGAGTATTCTCAATTTGAATATTGTATAAAATTATTCATTTGCCCTCAGAGCGATAAAACGCATTAAAGAAATTAAGATTAACTGGCCCCCTCTCTGTCTCTACCCTTCATACATACAAAATTTAATTATTAAAATAATAATCCACAAATCTAAGTAGTAATCCCCCCTGAAATTATTAATATTCCACATTATTAATTAAAATTTGATATTTGTGGATTTCCCAATAGGATTCATAAATACATACATATTTATTCCCAATAATTTTTTGCAATCATAAATTTTAATATTTCTTAAATACATATATAAGTCCCGTATTGCAAAAAGGAAAGGCAGTTCAACCCCAAAAACAGTGCATTTCCAATATACTTATTGGTTTCTCATTCGTATGTATGTATGTGCATATGTAATAATTAACTGGTAGACAGGGACCCAAAATAAATTCATAAAACACTCACTTTTTCAAATTTCTTTAATTAGCGTTTTCAACTTCTCAAATACTCACAAATATTACAAATCCCTCAAATATATAACAATTATATATCCCTTTGGAAAAAAATTTTTTTTATTTTTTCACTCATATATATACGCATATATACTCATATATACACACGTTTATAAAAGTGCGGTACGGTGATACAATTTTAATTTTGTTGCTCTCTCAAGCGGGTACAGTGGTACGAATTCACGGTTCGCGTTATTAAAGATAATTTCAAAAGGTCAAAAAGTTTATTTCTCTTGTCGTGAAATTTGCATTGCGGTGATAAATCGTTCTTTAATTCGTCAACTCACTCTCTCTCTCTCAGGCTCTCTCCCTCACTCTCAGGCTCTCTCCCTCGCTTGCTCACTTTATGTTAGGTGTCCCCCAAAGAAGCCAATCAAAAAGCCCCACAATGAGTGACGACGAGAAATCCCAAGGCAGCTCCAAAGATCAACGCCAAACGCGCCTAACCACAAAAAAAAATAAGCAAATGTTCACGGCAAACAAATTCATCTCGGAAACGGATAATTTCACGGACTACTGTGCTCGATTCAGGTCCACCCCGATTAACGAAAATACGGAATCGTCCCTGATAATTAAATATACCAATATTGATAGGTTTTGGGACCGGGCCCAAACCTCCCATGACGCGGTATTAGATACAGATGGCCTAGATCTCCCAGATGACTTCAAACCGGTCGCGTTTAATAAATACCGGTCATGTCTAATTATCTATGAGGACACAAAAGCCCAGATAGGGGACCAACTTATGTTGCTCCAACAAGCAAATATTCCCATAGCCGCCCCCACCGCATCACTTCCCAGAGATGGAACAGGTTTCGGATTAAAAATCCCGCATTGTGATACAGAAGTATTTTATGGGGGTTATGAACAATGGCCGTCATTTCGTGACATGTTCACGGCGGTCTATATTAACCACCCAAAACTCACAAAAGCCCAGAAATTATACCACCTCCGGTATAAAACAAAAGGAAAAGCCGGCGAAATAGTCAAACAGTTCCCACTCAGTGATGCCAATTTTGAACTGGCGTGGGAAGCCCTAAGGTCGCGATATGAAAATCGCAGGGTTTTGGTCGACAACCAAATAAAAACCCTTATGAATTTAAAACCAATTCCCATTGAAAATAGCGAGGATATACAGAAATTGCAATCATCCGTGAATAATTGCCTCCAAATTCTCGCCACCCAGCAAGTTTCAACAGAAAGTTGGGATCCAATCCTCATTTATCTGGTCACCTCTAAACTCCCGGAGAACACGGTAACCCTGTGGGAACAGTCTCTAACCTCCAGGAAAGATCTCCCCAACTGGTCCCAAATGAACCAATTTCTGACTACTCGCTATGAGGTGGTAGAAAGAGTAGACCAATGGCGCCCCTCTAAACCCACATCGGCCCCCGCTAGCACAGGCTACTCTAAACAAAACAATTATGCATTCAGAGGGAACAATCTAGAAAAATCCAATCCGAGGATTCAATCCCATGCTACAGAACACCGCACAATGTACAAATGTGCATATTGCAAAACCTCCGAGCACCCCCTGTACAGCTGTGCAAAATTCGCGAGAATGCCAGTCCATGATCGGAACAAGTTCGTGAGAGACAATCACATGTGCTTTAACTGCCTATCCCAATCCCACGTTCTAAGAGATTGCAAAAGCACATTCAAGTGTGTTCACTGCCGGCTACGGCACAACTCGGCTCTCCATGATGATGCGACCTCTAGCACATCATCAACACCCAGAATGCATAAAGCCACAGCCCAAGTAGCAACTACCACCCCCACTGATGTCAGTCTCCCAACTCCCCACTCTCCGGAAGACAACCGCGATCAACCCACGTGTTCAAAAAATGCCCACGTACACCCTTTCTACTCGGACAATGAAAGTAAAGTACTACTCCCGACGGCAATTGTCTCTGTAGAACACCGAGGTGAACTCTTCAAACTCAGAGCCCTAATTGGCCAAGGGTCAGAACGGAGCTTTATCTCCTCCAAAGCTCAAATAAAACTGCGTCTACCATGCCGAGCATCTAATTTCGAAATATCAGGCATGGGTGGAAGAGTGGTTCAAACATCGAACAAACTATGCGCTCTAACTCTAGTCTCGAACGATTTAGTCACAAGAATCCAAGCACAAGCTATTGTCCTACCCCAGTTAATCAAGGTGTTACCCAAATTCAATCCCACCCTAGCACAGCGTGAAAAATGGGCGCATCTAACCCTCGCAGATGCAAACTGCCACTCCCAATCCCAGATTGACTTAGTCATTGGCAGTGACCTTATCCCGCAGATAATGCTAGAAGGTGTTGAGAAAATCTCCCCGAACCTACTAGCGCAAAATACCATATTTGGGTGGATCCTTAGTGGTCAAGTCCCTAGCAAGGTAGTTTCATTCTCAACCCAGGTGGAGGAAGTATCGAACTCCCTCGATTCGCAGCTCAGAAAATTCTGGGAACTGGAAGAAGTATCCACCCCCAAGTGTCTTAATGTTGAAGACACTATATGCGAAGAATTGTATCAGTCCACCACCACTCGCAGAGATGACGGTCGCTATGTAGTGCGACTCCCCTTTAGACGCAGTTTCCCAGAACAGGTAGCCTTAGGTAGATCCCGAACCTCAGCTCTCTAGCAATTTCTTAGCATGGAGAGAAATCTTCTCAAAAAAGTCGAACTTAAATCCCAATATGACCAAGTCTTATTAGAATATCTCACCCTAGGTCATATGGAAGAAACCACTTCCTACGAAAAATGCTCGGACAACAAATACTTGTCGTTCTACCTACCCCATCACGCGGTTATAAAGCCCGAAAAAAGAACTACCAAGGTACGTGTGGTCTTTAATGGATCAAAGAAATCAACTTCCGGTAATTCTCTGAATGATGTTCTCTATACCGGTCCCACCCTACAACCCGATTTGATGCTATTAATACTCAAGTGGCGCACGTACCAATTTGTTTTCAACGGCGATGTAGAAAAAATGTACCGCCAAATTCTCTTATTTTTCGCTCAGCCCCCAATAGTCCAATTCAAGATTTTAAGCTTAAAACCGTCACATTCGGTCTTAATTGCGCTCCCTATCTGGCAATACGTACCTTGCACGAGCTCTCTAAAGACGTCAATAAGACCATCCCTAAAGCATCTCAGATACTAAAAGACGAGACATATGTAGACGACATACTTTCTGGCGGGCACTCCATCCTCTCAGCTGCAGAGTCCCTCTCGCAAGTCAGGCAAGCCCTTACGTCAGCAGGCTTCCCCCTTAGAAAAATCACGGCAAACCATCCTGAAATAATTGAAACTATTCCCACAGCAGACTTGCTGGATTCCCAGTTTCTCGAATTCGAAAAAGCAAGTACGACGAAAACGCTCGGGATTCAATGGAATGCAATAAAGGACTCATTTTCGTACACCGTTGAATCCATCCCAGTAAGCACCGCGAGCACAAAGCGACAAATTCTCTCTTCCGTCGCAAAACTTTTCGACCCCGCAGGATGGCTAACGCCGATAATGATCCAAGCCAAAATTCTCTTGCAAGAGCTGTGGCTTGATGGAACTGACTGGGACGAACAGGTGAAACCCCTCCGCCTCGCAAAGTGGACGCAGTTCGCACATAACCTCCACGCCATAACAGGGATTCAAATTCCTCGTTGGGTCAATTACCCCCTGACCAACTCACGGAGCTGCATGGCTTTTGCGACGCGTCGGAGAAAGCTTATTGCGCCAGCATTTACGTCCGAACGACGGTAGGACAAAACACAACCTCTCATCTCCTAGTCTCTAAAAGCAAAGTGGCACCCCTAAAATCCACTAGCTTGCCACGGCTGGAATTGTGTGGAGCTCTGCTCCTAGCGAAGCTAGTCTCCGTCGTTCAATCCCAACTCAATCTCAGTCCGCCTACCTTGACGCTGTGGTCGGACTCCGAAATAGTGCTCTCATGGCTCGAAAAGCCCCCCTATACTTGGAGAACCTTCGTAGCAAATCGAACCGCGCAAATAATCGATCTGGTTGGAAACGCCACTTGGCGACATGTACGCAGTTCCGAAAACCCCGCCGACATGGGCACAAGAGGATGCAAACCTCTTGATTTGGCAACTTCCTCCCTGTGGTGGAAAGGCCCAGAATGGCTCATCAGTCCCCCGGAATCATGGCCCAAAGACTTGCGCCGCCCCTCCGTAAGTCCACCCGAAGTCCGCCGAATCGAAGCATTACATGCCAGCGAAGAAGAACCCGACATTCTGGATCGATTTTCCTCGTTTCCGCGTGCACTGAGAGTTTTAACTCACGTGTTGCACTTCATACGCACCCTTAAAACCCGCGCGGGCCACATACCAACTTCCCCGTTAACCCTCACACACGACGACTTCCGAAACACGAAACTCAAGCTAATCGCCTTAACTCAGTCGCGATATTTCCCCAAGGAAAAGGCCTCGTTGTTAGCCTCGAAGCCTATAGACAAACGTAGCCCCCTTCTCACCCTTAATCCATATTTGGATGAATATGGATTGCTCCGAGTCCGCGGTCGCCTAGTTGACTCAACACTAACCTACAACGAGAGCCACCCCATTATTATCCCGGAAAAATTCCGATATGCTGCACTTTTCCTACGCTTCCTGCATGAACTTTTCTTGCACGCTGAAGTCCGTCTCATGCAGCAAACCATTAGACAAGAATTTTACATTCCTCGGCTCAAGCCACTCATCAAAAAATGCATTTTTCAATGTAAAACATGCACCGTCCACAAGCAGCAAATGCGCTCCCAAATAATGGCAGCCTTGCCACCCTCACGATGCACTTTCGCTCCCCCCTTCACCACCACGGGCGTTGATTTTCCTGGCCCTTTTTTGATAAAAGCATCCATGCTAAGATCGCCTACCCTCGTGAAGGGGTACGTGGCCGTTTTTGTTTGCTTCACGACAAAAGCGATACATCTCGAGTTGTGCTCAAATCTCACCTCTGAGGCCTTTCTAGCTGCGTTTGCCCGTTTTGTTGGACGTCGAGGCTATCCCGCAACTATGATGAGCGATAATGGCACCACCTTTGTAGGTGCCAAACGAGCTACGGAAAAGGAATTTGTGACCTTCTCCAACGAAGTATCCCAAGAAGTCGTCAAAAAGTACGCAGCTCAAGGCATAAAATGGAAGTTTATACCCCCCAGTGCTCCTCACATGGGCGGCTTATGGGAAGCTGCGGTCAAAAGTTTTAAAACCCACCTCAAGAAGTCAGTCGGATCTCACAAATTCACTTTCGAGGAATTTACCACCCTGCTAATACGAATAGAGGCCGTGTTAAACTCACGCCCCATCTCCCCGCTATCTCAGGATCCCTCTGACTTTACCGCGCTCACCCCGGGACATTTCCTTCGGGGAACCCCTTTATTAGCGATTCCGGAACCCGACCACGAGAACCTATCTCTGCTCAACCGATGGGAAATGGTCAAGGTCATCCATCACCAGTTTAGTCGAAGATGGAAGGAGGATTACCTCAAGGACCTTCACAAACGGTATCGTTGGAAAGACACCCGCATTGAACCAAAAGTCGGTGAGTGTGTCCTCATCAAGGAGGATACACTTCCTCCCACCGAATGGCGCCTCGGACGTATCGAAAAGGCACGCCCCGGCCCCGATGGCCACATACGTGTCGTCGAGGTGGGAACCTATCCGGCATTCTCACACGGCCGATAGTAAAACTATGTTTTCTGCCTCCGGCGGATCGTCCGCCCAGCCCCCAAGCGACCGTGAAGATTTTCGTTACCACCCCACTCACAAGACCGCTGAGTCCTACAAACTTCTCTCGTCAAATCACCGTATCCGCCTAATCCCAAAAACAACAATTAACATCCTGCTACATCTCATAGTTACAATCATCAATATACCCGCACTAAAGTCATATGATTACGACTCGTTTCAGGCGAACATGGATGTAACACCAACTCCAAGATCAAGAACGTCGATACGCTCTCAGGTGGTGGTGGCTAGCAATCACGCCGAGCGCCAAAACAACAACTCCAGCAATAACTTCATGCAATGCCGCATATGCGCTCGCCATCATGCGCTACGTACTTGCCCACTCTTTCGGGGCATGCAGCCGTCGCAGCGGTACCTCCTGGCACGAGCCCATGGGTATTGTACCAATTGTCGGGAGCTATCACACGCGACGAGTGAGTGCACGTCGCCCATTATGTGCCGAATTTGTGCACTGCCACACCACACCATGCTCCACCGGACCCCACCACCACCAACACCATCGAGCCACGCCGCACCAACACCTCAAGTGCCTCCGACGCCGGCACCACGCTCTAACTCTCGTCGCCGCCGCCAACGCCCACAACAACAAGCCGTCAACAGTCGTTACAATCCAACCACAGTCACGATCCCAAAAGCACGGACCGTTCGGTGCTCAGCAGCAGGCCATCAGACGGCTTCACACCGAGGCAAGGTGGCAAATATTCTCATGAACGAGGCAATCAGAGCTCTGGAGCAGCTCAAAGTGATCTTAGCCAGCTAACGCGCCTAGGCAGGGCAGGATGTTCAAGCGAGCGATTAGCGCACGCACCGTGAATTGATTTTACCTATTGAATTTCCCTTTATGCATTGAATTTGTAGTTTAGATGACTCCCTCATGGGAACACACCTGAAACCTCCGCTACGTGGTTGGCAACGCGTGCGCTACTCGCTCGCCTGAACGAGCAAAGCTGTCAATCATGTTGACATTTTTACATATATTCCTTTTGCCTTTTTTGACATACATAAAGTGAAATTAATTCGACATCCTTTTCTATCGGCTGGCCTTGTATCTTTGGAAACCCTTTTTTATAAAGAAAGTAGAAAAAATACCATTTAATAAAACATTTAAGAAGTGCGTGAATTATTAAACCTGTGCAAATCTTTATTTAACCTCTTTTGGCATATATAAGTCCATGCCGGGCAAATCGAAGTGAAGTTCGATCCAATTTCGTTTCACCCAAAGCGTAACCCAGTGGCTACAATTTGTAGTGACCACCAAAGGGTCCATTCGCCGCCGTCATCGCTCTCAACATCACCACCGTCGCCGCTAGCCATATCAGATCCTGCATCCCCCAGAACTGCAGCAACGGAGCCGTACATATGGAATACCACGAACAGTATTCCTGCCAAGATTCCAAGGGCTTTTGATTTCGCCCTGCAGAACTTTTTCATTTTCTTCTACTTAATGTGGTAGATGTCACACCCATTTCACAAAGTTTTTTCTAAAGTTATATTTTGCGGCAAAAAAACATGTTTCATCCCTTTTTCGTATTTGTTATAGAATTATGGCATTTTTATATTTTTCGAAATTTTCGATATCAAAAAAGTGGGCGTGGTTATAGTCAGATTTTGCTCATTTTTAGTGATAAAGTGATGTCATATAAGTACGTGAGTAAAGATATATCGATTTTTGCTCAAGTTATCGTGTTAACGGCCCGGCGGAAGGACAGACGGTCGACTGTGTGTAAAAACTGGGCGTGGCTTCAACCGACTTCACCCATATTCACAGAAAACAGCTACCGTCATAGAAGCTGTGCCCTTGCCAAATTTCACAAGGATTGGTAAGTTTTTTTTCGACTTATGGCATTAAAAGTATTCTAGACAAATTAAAAGGGCGGAGCCACCCTCATTTTAAAATCTCTTTTATTTTTGTATTTTGTTGCAGCATATCATTACTGGAGTTGAATGTTGACATAATTTACCTATATACTGTAAAGATATTAAATTTTTTTAAAAAGTGGGCGTGTTCGTCATCCGATTTTACCAATTTTTATTTAACTCACATATAGTAATTGTAGTAATTCTCCTGCCAAATTTCAACATGATATCTTCAAGGGCTGCCAAATTACAGCTTGCAAAACTTGTAAATTACCTTCTTTTAAAAGTGGGCGGTGCCACGCCCATTGTCCCAAATTTCACTAACTTTCGTTCGTTCATTTCGATTTCGTTCATTTTAAATAGCGATCTGAGATGAGTGGCCAGGAATTTACATACAAAATTTCATTAAGATACCTCAAAATTTACTCAAGTTATCGTGTTAACGGCCAAACGGACGGACGGATGGACAGACGGGCGGACATGGCTAAATGAATTTCTTTTTTCGCCCAGATCTTTTTGATATATAGAAGTCTATATCTATCTCGATTAGTTTATGCCGTTACGCGGTGCCGTTATGCGAACAAAATTAATATACTTTGTGAGCTCTGCTCAGCTGCGTATAAAAATAAAAAGCAAAGAGTTATGTTTTACTTGCAGCAAAATAAATGAAACAAATATACACAACAATAAGTTGGGTGTACATTGGCACACCCTGCACAAAATGCGGCAAGTCTAGGATGAATCCGAGATGAGTGGCAAAGTAATATGCGACTATGGCCATTTCTGATCTCTTTATATGGGTTGAAGTGCCCCCTTTTGTTTGAGAATGTCCTATGGAGAGACCATGTTTATGTCTGAATTGATAATGTCGGATGGTCCTCTTTATACCTAACGGGTACTGTCGTACACATCCTTTTTGTACTGTTGGTCACGTCCTCTTTGTACCCAAATGCTCACTCATTTATTTGTATGTAAGCCAGTGTTTTAAACTTTCAAATAGAAAAATCAATAGTTATAGTATTCGTGTCAATATTCACTTGCAGTTCAGCCAAAGCTGACCATAATCAATCAATTCGTGATGATTACAATGCCACACTCACACATATGTTCACACTAGGGGCAGAGTTATATGCCGGAATTAGATAGATTAATACACCTTTTTTTTTTTTTTTGGACGGGTAAAGATTTTAAAAATATTTTTTCGTATAATTCTAAATCGTGAATTTGTAAAAAATTGTGTAAGAAATTCAATTTTTATTTTGTGAAAAATTAAATAAATTTTTTGAAGAAAATGAGAATAGTTCGTTGAATTTTCTCTTAGCGTCAGATGATAGCAGACTAATTTGAATAATAGCGATTCAAATTAGCTTATCTGGTAAAGTGGCTTCAAGCTTATGAGTTGGGTTTTGTCGAAGCCTGTGACAATACTGATTCAACCCAGGGTTATCTTTGAAAATGATGGACGAAATAACCTCATCTGAGAAAGTTCCATTTAGAAGGCAAAGTTTTTGTGCGTTTATACGGTCCATGCAGATATCTAAACAATTTGGATGGGAAGGTGACGTATCAGTTAAAACCTATAAAGTGGGTTTTTCCATAGGCTGAGGTAGCACTTAAATCAATGCAGTGTTAAGAAGAGGTCCCACAAAACCTCACTGAATATAAACACAGTATTATTGTGCTAAGATGTAATAATCTCACACACATGGTGTAGGAAAGGCAGCAGCTTTCAGTATGAAGCGACCGAGAGTGACGGGGGAGAGAGGAACGATGGTTTGTTGTGGTCGCACGGTACCGGAGATTGCTCATACGGTAAAATAATCGGTAGTCTGACACAATTGAGTGAAAGAACGCGAGGGTAGCCGAACAACTAGTAGCAACGACGAGCATTTATTGCCGACGATTTATCGAAAAGCTGTCAAATATTTATCGATATCCTATCAAGGAGTTACCAATTCGTTATCGGCTTGTTATTTATATGTTATCGGGCGTTTCATCGATTGGCTTTGAAGAACCTTTCAATTTCTTTACGAAAATTTATCGATAAGTTATACAAAACGTATCGATATCTTATAAGAAAGTTATCCATTTGTTGAAGAAAAGTTATTGAATTGTTATCGGAGTGTCATAAGACTTTGCACAGAATTACAGATTTGGATAGTGCCGGGCTTGGTGACCGATGCCAAGATCTAAAGGGCAGTGAATACGTTTTCTAAGTTTAAATCGCCGGGCCCAGATCGTGTATTCTCGGCCATGCTACAAGTTTCAAGTATGGCGGTCGTCGAATGGCTTAAAATAATATTCGATGGGTGCATAAGCCTGAATCACGTACCGCACTCTTGGAGAACTGCTCTTGTAGCTTTCCTACTAAAGGCGGGGAAGATCGGTCACGTATATCCCAAAGACTATAGACCCATCAGCTTAACATAATTTCCGCTCAAAACCTTTGAGAGGCTGGTAGATGTTTACATAAAGTCCAACGTGGGTGAAAAGCTGCTCTCCACAACACAGCATGCGTACACCAAATGCAAGTCGGTAGACACCGCAATGCATAGGGTGGTAATAAGCGTAGAGAAAGCCCTGGAATATAAGGAATATGCTCTAGGAGTCGTCTTAGACATTGCGGGGCCTTTCAATAATGTTGGGCGATTATGGATGTTCTTAATGACATTAAAGTACTTTCAGCCTTAACCAGATGGATCGGCGGCATGTTGAATTGCAGGAAGATTACATCACAATGGGGACTGTACGAGGCTACGAAATCAGTGGACAGGGGCACGCCGCAGGGAGGGGTGCTTTTACCTCTGCTGTGGACGCTGATCATCAACCAACTGCTCAGGCGATTCGATGAGGGACCCGTAAAACTTACGGCTTACGCAGATGACGTTGCAATTGTCATAAGTGAAAGTGCCTTCCAACGATTAGTTCTTTGATGGATCGGGCACTTCGGAATATTCATACCTGGGCATCTGATGTCGGGTTGAAAGCCCTATTCTATACCTTTACTATAGAGTTCTTGTTTGGTGGAAATTCACACAAAAAACAACATACCTCAAAAAATTGGAGGGAGTATGCAGACTATCGATGCTTAGCATTACGGGAGCTCTGAAAACAACCCCGACGGCTGCACTGTATGCCATTTTGCACATTCCACTTGTGGACCTAGCAAAGAACATAGCATTAACAACAGTAACCTGGCTCGGTTCCTCGGGGCAGCTTGAGCGCCGACCATATGGCCATAGCAGTATAGTGTCATCAATCACAAGACGAGCAGACTACCTGATTCTCTATCTGCACTTCGCGGGAGATCTTAAAGCCAAAATAGAGGTGGACGGTTCGCGCAAGGGTGCGCAAATGGCGGACGATGTGATACATTTGTACACAGATGGTTCCAAAGTAGTGGAAGGAGTAAGGTCTGAGGTATACTGTTCTGATCCGGAAATAAGCAGATCCTACAGGCTGCGGGATTACTGTAACGTTTTCCAAGCGGAAATGTTAGCCGTAACCAAAGCAGTAGAAACCCTGAAAGATAATAAGTTGAAACCGTGTTAACTTTTATATTGACAGTCAAGCAGCAATTAAGGCAATAATCTCGCATAGCACAGCATCTAAATGCATGTTAGGGTGTAAGCAGTCTTTGGAGAGAATCCGGACAGGGAGAAGCATACATCTATATTGGGTCCCAGGGCGTATGGGAATAGATGGGAATGAAAAAGCGCATGAACTAGCTAAAAAGGACGCATCCCTTGAAGCTTGCCCCGTAGACGTCCCAATTAGTACCCCAGAGGGTTAGGGGATCAGAATATACCCGCGGTAGGTATGCCTGTCGTAAGAGGCGACTAAAATACCAGATTCAAAGGGCTGTGTAGCGCAACCTTTTAGGTTGCCAGCGCAATATATAGCTTCTCCAAACCCAATTGTCATCCTCACCTATCCGCGGCGAATCCTGTTTCACTAACAGACGAGGCTCTGGCGACCCCAGCTTCGTTGCAACATCTTTTCGGTGTCGATTTTGGCTCCGTAGTTTATAATTTTTAAATGTGACTTTTGGCGGAGTATTATCGATTAGTTTTCGAAAATTTATAGACATGTTATCAAAAAGTTATGTTTGTTTCAAAAAGCTGTAAATTTGTTATTAAAAAAAATCCGATACATTATCGAACTATTAATGGAAAGTTATCTATTATTTATTTATCAATATGTTATCAACAAGATTTTTATCCAAAAGTTATTGATTTACTATCGAAAAATGAATCGATTTATTATCGGAATGTAAACAAATAATTACAGGCTTGTTATCGATTAGCTGTCGTCGAATAAACGGTTTGCTATGAAACAGATACCGCTAAAACTTAACTATAAAATCGATGATGTACTTGTAAGCCGTCAATAACAAGCTGATAAGAAATCAATAATAAGCCGAGGTCTCTGCGGTAATAAAATACTAACAAACTGATAATTCAGCTGACTTGCAACTGGCCTTCTGAGTCGTGGGAAAACACGTCCTGCCATTTTCTGGGACAATTAAAATGGAACAAGGCGCAAATTAGAAGAGAAGCTCGACATACTTAAGTCTCCCTGGATTAAGGTCAAAGTAAGTTGAGCCCGACTGTGGGGACCTCACATTGATTGTTTGAGTTAATAGTGAAACCGAAAGTTTGTTACATAAACAAACTGAAGAACCTTATCAAAACCACAAACCTCTGTTTTAAAATAACTTGACAAAAGTAACTTTGGCGGTCTAAGGTTGTAAGACCTATACATGATCATTAATACTTTACAGCCCTGTGCTTAGTTTCACGCCCTTCCTGCTTGGTCGATCATGCGCAGCTCTCGTCCTCCCTCAATATTTCCCAAATTATTGGACGTCTACGGGGCAAGCTGCGAGGGATGCGCCCTTTTAAGCTAGCCCATCCATTATTTCATTCCCTCCCAATTGACTTTCATTACAGTGCTATATGCTCTTGCCACCAGGTCTAGAGGTGGAATGTGCAGAATGGCATACAATGCAGTCGTCTAGGTTGTTTTCAATGCTCCCATCTTGCTAGCATTGATAGCCTTCGTAGCCCCTTTAACTTTTGGAGGCAAGTTCGATTTTGTGTGGGTGTCCACCAAACAAGGGGTCCATAGTAAGGGATACGCTTTCAATCGTTTTAAATACCTTATGAGAGAGAGAGGGCGAAAGATCCCACGTTCACCACATCATTCGTTTACATGCTTAAATTACCGTTGAGGCATTCTTCACTCTCCTCTCCACTTTGAGCTTCTACGACAAAGAGTGTTATATTTAATAACATTTTTTTCTTACCGCTCTTGTCCCAGATACATTTTCAAAATAAATCATACATACATACGAATCTTCTACACAGCTTGCGGGTAAAAGAAAAATAATGCAAGTGCAAAAATCAACAAATCGTGTGCAAAGTTTTGCTTAAGAAATTGCTTGCATATGAGAAAAGTTTGAAGCAGAATATTTTTAAGGTGCATATTGATGATGGAACGGTGTGTATGAGGAAGTCACTTCATATAGTAAGAAATAGAACTTTGCTTATTTTTTACAGTATTTTTTTTTTATCTGTTTTCAAAATGTTCACTTTAGAGGGGGTCTTCATCTTCTTTAGCACTCACAGGTGGGTTCTGATAAGAATACCTTCTGGGTAGCAATGTTTCCAACGTCCTAGCCAACGAAGCAGTTTATCATTAAATATTTTTCTCTGCTTGTCATTGTCAAAGCGTAGGTGTTCATAAATAAGCCGAACACTCCCAGAACCTCCACATCTAATATTGTTAGGGTCCATACTTCAGCAAATTACAGCAGGATAGGTTTGATAAATGACTTATGATATACATTGTCATTGGCTGAGAGAGGTCTCTTTTTTCAATTGTCTACCCAGTCCCATGCATTATTTGATGGGAAAGGTGATTCTATGCAGGGTTTTCTAGCTGGCGGTGTGTTAATGCTGGCTCTCAAATGAACGAAGTCGTTGACTATTACAAAAATTCGGTCTTCAAAATATACATAGTTTCCAAGGCGCAAATGAACAAATTTTTTCTGATGCCCGACAATACTTAGATCTGTCACCATCTACCACAAAATCCATTTTACTGTTTTTATACTCAGCTGAGCAGAGCTCACAGATTATATTAACTTTGTTCGCCTAACAGTAGTCCGTAACGGCATGAACCAATCGAGATAGATATATACTCCTATATATCAAAATGATCTGGGTGAAAAAAGAAATTCATTTAGCCATGTCCGTCCGTCCGTCTGTAAACATGATAACTTGAGTAAATTTTGAGGTATCTTGATGAAATTTGGTATGTAGGTTCCCGGGCGCTCATCTCAGATCGCTATTTAAAATGAACGAAATCGGAATACAACCACGCCCACTTTTTCGATATCGAAAATTTCGAAAAACCGAAAAAGTGCGATAATTCATTACCAAAGACGGATAAAGCGATGAAACTAGGTAGATGCGTTGACCTTATGTCGCAAAATAGAAAATCAGAAAAATTTTGGACAATGGGCGTGGCACCTCCCACTTTTAAAAGAAGGTAATTTAAAAGTTTTGCAAGCTGTAATTTGGCAGTCGTTGAAGATATCATAATGAAATTTGGTAGGCACGTTACTCCTATTACTATATGTATGCTAAATAAAAATTAGCGAAATCGGATGACGAACACGCCCACTTAAAAAAAAAATTTTTTTAAGTCAAATTTTAACAAAAATTTTACATCTTTACAGTATAAAAGTAAATTATGTCAACATTCTACTGGAGTCGATATGGTGCAACAAAATACAAAGATAATAGAAAATTTCAAAATGGGCGTAACTCCGCCCTTTTTCATTTAATTCGTCTAGAATACTTTTAATGCCATAAGTCGAACAAAAATTCACCAATCCTTGTGAAATTTGGTAGGGACATAGATTCTATGACGATAACTGTTTTCTGTGAAAATGGACGAAATCTGTTGAAGCCACGCCCAGTTTTTATACACAGTCGACCGTCTGTCCTTCCGCTCGGCCGTTAACACGATAACTTGAGCAAAAACCGATATATGTTTTCTAAACTTTGTCCACGTACTTATCTGAACTCACTTCATCTTGGTATTAAAAATGGGCGAAAACTGACTATAACCTCGCCCACTTTTTCGATATCAAAAATTACGAAAAATGAAAAAATGCCATAATTCTATACCAAATATGAAAAAAGCATTGAAACATGGCAATTGGATTAGTTTATTGACGCAAAATATAACTTTGGAAAAAACTTTGTAAAATGGGTGTGACATCTACCATATTAAGTAGAAGAAAATGAAAAAGTTCTGCAGGGCGAAATCAAAAGCCCTTGGAATCTTGGCAGGAATGCTGTTCGTGGTATGACATATATAAATAAATTAGCGGTACCCAACAGAAGAAGTTCTGGGTCACCCTCGTCCACATTTTGTTCGATATCTCGGTAACGCCTTCACATATACAACTAAGGGCTACACCCTTTTAAAACCCTCATTAATACTTTTAATTTGATAATCATATCGTACAAACACATTCTAGAGTCATCCCTGGTCGACCCTTATTGCGATATCCCGAAAGGGCGTCCACCTATAGAACTAAGGCCTACTCCCTCTTAAAATACTCTTTCATACCTTCCATTTGTTACACATGTCATACAAACACATTACATTACCCTAGGTTCATTTTGCTAAATGGTGATTTTCCCTTATTTTGTCTCCAAAGCTCTCAGCTGAGTATGTAATGTTCGGTTACACCTGAACTTAGCCTTTCTTACTTGTTTTAGTTTGAAGTTAGTGAAACCGACTATGCACAGCTCCTTAAGCCCATGACTATATTGTTCAAGAACGGTTGAGTGGTGCAGTTTGTATCCCTTTTTATCCCGTTTTCCACCTTCGAAATAAATAAATAAATAAAGTTAAAAATTATATTTCCAAACAACTTATACCGACGAAAGTATTGTTTCAATGTGTGCCAAAATAAGCACCAAAATGCACCACAGTGCAGCTGCAAAGTGTATGCAGAAAAGTTTTTTTTTTTTAAATTTGCGTACAAATATGTTATATCTTATGAAACTAGTATTATGAGCATTTAGTTATGAAATCTTTTTTTCAAAGTTTTAGAAAAGTACTGTAGTTTGGATCGGCATATGGAAATATATGTATATGTATCTTTATATTTACTATTGCTTGGTTGATAAAAGCCGAAACTTTAGCATAAAGTTTTAACATAATAAACATAAAAAAAAAAATTGTTTTATCTTTGAGTTAAGCTGGGTCAAGGTCAGTTGTAATAAGAACACAAGAAGTTCTTGTTTAACCGATATATTTCGATTACCTTCGGTAATCGTCGTCAGGGAAATTATATTATAAAAACTATTATTCAAAGTAAAGTAATTGTTTTTCTTCGTAGACGTGTTGAATGCAAACCATGAGTTTAAAATACTTTTAGCTATGAAGTGTTCAAATTCTATTTTAAGGCAAGAATGAAAGTGAATTGATAATATAACTGTTCAATCGCTTCATAAATAGACCATTGAGTAATCGATAAATGAAAAAACCAAACGTTTCGCAGAGACGTTACATTAGCTAAGACAATGACTTTGCATGCCCTGTTAATTTGTATAGACTAGAGTTCTTTTGCTTTTATTATATTTGACCTTAATTTATTTTATTTCATCTTATTTTATTTTGTTATATTTTATTTTTTATTTTTTTATATTTAATTTTATTTTATTCTTTTTATTTTATTTTATCTTGTTTTATTCTGTTTTATTTTATTTTGTTTAATTTAATTTAATTGTATTTATCACATTGTTTAATTTAATTTTATTTTATTTTGCTTTATATTCATTATTTATTTTATTTTATTTTATTTTATTACATTTTATATTATATTATTTTCTTTTCATTTTAATTTATTTATTTTATTTTATTTTTTAATATTTTTTAAATAAATTTTGTCCCGTATTTGTTTTATTTTATTTTATTTCATTTTGTTCTGTTTTATTTAATTTAATTTGTATTTGTTTTATTTTATTTTATTTTATTTTATTTTCTTTTATTTTATTTCAATTTAACGTATTTTATTTTATTTTATTAGATTTTATTTTATTTTACTTTAGTTTATTTTGTTCAATTTTATTTAATTTTTTATTTATTTTGATTTTATTTTGTTTCATTTTAATTAATTTTATTCTGTTTAATTTTATTTTGTTTAATTTTATTTCACTTTTTTAATTAATTTGTTTGTAATTTATTTTATTCTGTTTTTTGTATATTATTATAGCTTTCATGAACATGAAATGGTATATTAACTTTGGTCCGATGTTTGTAACGTTGAGAAATATGGAAGATAGACTCACCATTAAGTATACCGAATTGAGCAGGCGCTATATATAAAAAATATATATCCCATACAACCGATCGTTCACATAGAAAAATTTTTAGCCATTTCTCCCTTAGTTTCCAATATAAAAACGTTAAACTTGGTGATATTTATTCTAATATATCATAGAAGATTTCCTGAAAAAATCACTTCGCTCGGAGCTATATGTATATAGTATATACCTATCCCATACAACCGATCGTTCAGATAGAAAGATTTTTGGCCATTTCTCCTTTAGTTTCCAATATAAAAACGTGACACTTGGTGATATATATTCTAATATATCATAGAAGATATCCTATAAAAATCGTTTCGATTGGAGCTATATATAGTATATATCCCATATAACCGATCGTTCAGATAAGGGGGTTTTTTGCCATTTTTTTATATTTATCTTAAAATCGTTTAGGTATGTACATCTGTTCACTATATATTTTATATATATATATTATTTGGAGATTACGAATGGGATAAAATTATTGTTCAGCCCCATTCATGAAAGGTATGAAGTCTTCGGCACAGTCGAAGACAGTCCCGTCCTTACTTGTTTTTTTTTTTTTTTTTGTTCTATTTTATTCTGTTTTATTTTATTTTAGTTATTATTTTATTTTATGTTATTTTATTTTATTTAATTTTGTTCTGTTTTGGGTTATTTCCTTTCATTTTAATTTAATTTATTTTGTTATATTTTATTTCATTTCATTCTGTTTGATTTTATTTTATATTATTTTATTTTATTTAAATTTATTTTTTCTTCTTTATTATATTTTGTTTAGTTTTATTAAACTTTTTGTTTAATTTTTTGGTTTTTTTATTTTATTCTCTTTTATTTCACTATATTATATTTTAAATTATTTATTATATCATTTTTTATTTTATTTTATTTTTTTTATTATTTTACCTTATTTTGTTATATTTTATTCCATTTAATTTTATTTGTTTGTATTCAGTTGTATTTTATTTTATTTCATTTTATCTAATATTATTTTATTTTATTTTCTTTTCAGTTTAATTAATTTCTTTTATTTTATTTTTTAATATTTTTTTTAATTAATTTTGTTCTGTTTTGTTTATTTCATTTTATTTTATTTTATTTTATGTTATTTTATTTCATTTTGTTCTGTTTTATTTTATTTACTTTGATTTTGTTTCATTTTATATCAACTTAATTTCATTTATTTTATTAGATTTTATTGTATTTTACTTTAGTTATTTTGTATAATTTTATTTAATTTGTTTATTAAATTTTTTTGTATTTTGTTTTATTCTGTTTTATTTTATATTATTTTATTTTAATTAGTTTTGGGATATTTCTTTTCATTTTATTTAATTTTATTTCAGTTTTTGTTTAATTTTTTAGTTTTTTTATTTTATTCTGTTTTATTTCATTATATCTTTTATTTTATTTTATTTTATTTTGTTTTATTATTTATTACTTGTTTTGTAATTAACTAACAACGAAAAACTGATCAATTATTTCGTAAACTCTTTGGTTTTATCAATTTGTTATCAGCGTTTTTTTCAATTTCTTATCGGAAAGGTATTAAGATGTTTTCGAAATATTTTTTTTTGTTTTTAGAAGCTATGATTTGTTTTCTACAAAAGCTCCGATTAAATATCGATATTCGATTGAAAATTTATTGATTATTTGTTTATCGACATGCTACTTTTGTTCGTTATCGAAAGGTTATGGATTTTGTATGGCAAAGATGTCGATTTTCTATCGAAAAGTTATCCTTTTATAATCGGAATATAAGCAAATAATTTTCGGCGTGTTACCGATTTGTTCTCGATGACTAAACAGATAACGATAAAAGTTCAATATAAAATCGATGACACATCTTTAAGCCGCCAATAAAAAACCGATAAGAAACTAATAAGAAGCAATAAGAACCAAAAAAACGAATACATATCACAGCTACCATATTGGCGTCTGGTTAACTGCGCGCTACAAAACAATTATCTACATTTGTTTGCGCTCGAGACCAATGATATTCCAGTTAATTTTAATGAGACCTGCTGATCTTCACAACACAACAACATCAAACTCTTGTTGTATGAATGAAGCGGGGACTGCCCTTATTGTTATTTATATTAATTTGATAGTTAAAAACGTGTTTGAAGCTTGCAGTGGTGTCAATTTTATATTGATATCTTAGTGCTATAATAAATTTTTTTGAAAGTTTTTTAATGAGCTGCTTTGCTCCTTGAGAATACCAATCGATAAATAAATAATTGTTTATTCCTTGTATTTTGGACACAAAAGGGGCGCAAAATTTTAAACGTGCGTATTCACATATGGCTTTTTGAACAGGTATATCCTTCAAGGTAACTTATAACAACAAAGTAAGGATCAATAATTTGCTTACTGTGAAGATGTTTGGTTTTTATTTCTACTTATCTTAATTAAATTGAAAATAAAGCTATTCAAGAGTTTTCATTAGTGTTCAGCCATTTGAAAATTATTAAATAAATAAATAAATACAAAATTATGAAATAATACAAACAAATCAAAGTTAAATATGCACAACTTAAAGCATAGTTCATTGACTTGTTTGCATAGCTCTACCATCACTAGCATATAGCCATGCTTTAAAAATCCTGCACAGACGTACACACATATATTCACACTCATCTTCTTACAATGTAGAGGTTTAAGTAATCAATTAGAATTACACTTTCAACATTCTATTGCATCTATGTAAATGAAATGTATAGCAAGTAAACAAAACCACATATATATTTGCACATTCATAATGTACATATGTATATAGGAAGTTGGTACACACATATGTACATACGAGTATATGAGTTAGACTGGGTTGATTTATTAACCGATATCCCGCCATCGATTTTTCGATAGGATTTGGGTTCAGGAAAAAAAAGTTCCACTACGCATACCCAAAAAGATAATTTTCGAGCCTGAAAAAAAAAAGTGGCCAAAGGGTGAATTTTTCGACCAAAATACTCCCCAAAACCCAAAAAAAAATTTTTTTTTCAAAAAATTATTATCGCCAACGTTTGTGCAACAGTTTTTTGAACAAAAAAAAGTAAAAATATTTTTTGGGTTTTGGGAGTGTTTTGGTCGAAAAATTTACCCTTTCGCCATTTTTTTTTTCGCAGGCTTGAAAATTATTTTTATACTCAGTTGAGCAGAGCTCACAGAGTATATTAACTTTGATTGGATAACGGTTGGTTGTACAGGTATAAAGGAATCGAGATAGATATAGACTTCCATATATCAAAATCATCAGTATCGAAAAAAAATTTGATTGAGCCATGTCCGTCCGTCCGTCTGTCCGTTAACACGATAACTTGAGTAAATTTTGAGGTATCTTGATGAAATTTGGTATGTAGATTCCTGGGCACGCATCTCAGATCGCTATTCAAAATGAACGATATCGGACTATAACCACGTCCACTTTTTCGATATCGAAAATTTCGAAAAACCGAAAAAATGCGATAATTCATTGCCAAAGGCGGTTAAAGCGATGAAACTTGGTAGATGGGTTGCCGTTATGACGCAGAATAGAAAATTAGTAAAGTTTTGGATAATGGGCGTGGTGCCCACTTTTACAAGAAGGTAATTTAAAAGTTTTGCAAGCTGTAATTTGGGAGTCGTTGAAGATATCATGATGAAGTTTGGCAGGAACGTTACAACTATTACTATATATGTGCTAAATAAAAATTACCAAATTGGATGAAGAACACGCCCACTTTTTAAAAAAAAAATTTTTTTTAATTCAAATTTTAACAAAAAATTTAATATCTTTACTGTATATAAGTAAATTAAGTCAAAATTCAACTCCAGTAATGATATGATGCAACAAAATACAAAAATAAAAGAAAATTTCAAAATGGGCGTGGCTCCGCCCATTTTCATTTAGTTTTTCTAGAACACTTTTAATGCCATAAGTCGAACAAAAATTTACCAATCCTTCTCAAATTTGGTAGAGGCATAGATTCTATGACGGTAACTGTTCTCTGTGAAAATGGGCGAAATCAGTGGAAGCCACGCCCAGTTTTTTACACAGTCCACCGTCTGTCCTTCCGCTCGGCGGTTAACACAATAACTTAAGCAAAAACCGATATATCTTTACTAGACTTAGCCCACGTACTTACCTGAACTCACTTTATCTCGGTATAAAAAATGGCCGAAATCCGACCATAACCACGCCCACTTTATCGACATCGAAAATTACGAAAAATGAAAAAAATGCCATAATTCTATACCAAATACGAAAAAAGGGATGAAACATGGTAACTGGATTGGTTTATTGACGCAAAATATAACTTTGGAAAAAAATTTGTAAAATGGGTGTGACACCTACCATATTAAGTAGAAGAAAATGAAAAAGTTCTACAAGGCGAAATCAACAGCCCTTGGAATCTTGACAGGAATACTGTTAGTGGTACTGCATATATAAATAAATGAGCTGTACCCGACAGATGATTTTCTGGATCACCTGGTCCACATTTTGGTCGATATCGCGAGAACGCCTTCACATATACATCTAAGGGCCACTCGCTTTTAAACCCTCATTAATACCTTTAATTTGATATCCATATCGTACAAACACATTCTAGAGTCACCTCTGGCCCACCCTAATGGCGATATCTCGAAAAGGCGTCCACCTATAGACCTAATCTCTTAAAATGCTCAGTAACACCTTTCGTTTTATACCCATATCGTACAAACATTCTAGAGTCACCCCTGGCCCACCATAATGGCGATATCTCGAAAAGGCGTCCACCTATAGACCTAATGTCCACTCCCTCTTAAAATACTCAGTAACACCTTTCGTTTGATACCCATATCGTACAAGCATTCTAGAGTCACCCCTGGCCCACCCTAATGGCGATATCTCGAAATGCGTCCACCTATAGACCTAATGCCCACTCCCTCTTAAAATGCTCAGTAACACCTCTCGTTTGATACCCATATCGTACAAACACATTCTAGAGTCACCCCTGGCCCACCCTAATGACGATATCTCGAAAAGGCGTCCACCTATAGACCTCATGCCCACTCCCTCTTAATATGCTCAGTAACACCTTTCGTTTGATACCCATATCGTACAAACATTCTAGAGTCACCCTTGGTCCACCTTTATGGCGATATCTCGAAAAGGCGTCCACCTATAGAACTAAGGATTACTCCCTTTTAAAATACTCATTACCATCTTTCATTTGATACCCATATCATACAAACACATTCTAGAGTCACCCCTGACCCACACTAATGGCGCCATTTCGAAAAGGCGTCCACCTATAGACCTAATGCCCACTCCTCTTAAAATGCTCAGTAACACTTTTCGTTTGATACCCATATCGTACAAACATTCTAGAGTCACCCCTGGCCCACCCTAATGGCGATATCTCGAAAAGGCGTCCACCTATAGACCTAATGCCCACTCCCTCTTAAAATGCTCAGTAACACCTTTCATTTGATTCCCATATCGTACAAACCCATTCTAGAGACACCCCTGGTCCACCTTTATGGCGATATCTCGAAACGGCGTACACCTATGGAACTAAGGATCACTCCTTTTCAAAATACTCATTAACAGCTTTCATTTGATACCCATATCGTACAAGCATATTCTAGAGTCACCCCTGGTCCACCATGGCGATATCTCGAAAAGGCGTTCACCTATAGACCTAATGCCCACTCCCTCTTAAAATGCTCAGTAACACCTTTCATTTGATTCCCATATCGTACAAACCCATTCTAGAGACACCCCTGGTCCACCTTTATGGCGATATCTCGAAACGGCGTACACCTATGGAACTAAGGATCACTCCTTTTCAAAATACTCATTAACAGCTTTCATTTGATACCCATATCGTACAAGCATATTCTAGAGTCACCCCTGGTCCACCATGGCGATTTCTCGAAAAGGCGTTCACCTATAGACCTAATGCCCACTCCCTCTTAAAATGCTCAGTAACACCTTTCATTTGATTCCCATATCGTACAAACACATTCTAGAGACACCCCTGGTCCACCTTTATGGCGATATCTCGAAACGGCGTCCACCTATGGAACTAAGGATCACTCCTTTTCAAAATACTCATTAACAACTTTCATTTGATACCCATATCGTACAAACATTCTGGAGTCACCCCTGGCCCACCCTAATGGCGATATCACGAAAAGGCGTCCACCTATAGACCTAATGCCCACTCCCTCTTAAAATGCTCAGTAGCACCTTTCATTTGATTCCCATATCGTACAAACACATTCTAGAGACACCCCTGGTCCACCTCTATGGCGATATCTCGAAACGGCGTCCACCTATGGAACTAAGGATCACTCTTTTTCAAAATACTCATTAACAGCTTTCATTTGATACCCTTATCGTACAAACAAATTCTAGAGTCAGCCCTGGTCCACCTTTATGGCGATATCCCTAAATGGCGTCCATCATTAGAACTATGGCCTACTCTCTCTTAAAATACTCTTTAATACCTTCCATTTGATACACATGTCATACAACCACATTCCAGGGTTACCCTAGGTTAATTTTCCTACATGGCGATTTTCCTTATTTTGTCTCCATAGCTCTCAACTGAGTATGTAATGTTCGGTTACACCCGAACTTAGCCTTCCTTACTTGTTATTAGTGGAACTTTTTTTCCTGAGCCCAACTCCTATCGAAAAATAGATATCGGTTAACTTTCGTCCATACAAATCGACCCAGGTTAATATGAGTATATTCCTATGGTGTAATTGATTGTGCCAAGTGGAAATAGCACTAATATAATTTACTTTAATAATATTTACTTTAGTTCTATATTTCTTTTACGAAAACAAGTACATAAAATTGCAACTCAAATTCAGAAAATGACAATTCAAGTTCAGAACATTACAACTTAAATTTAGAAAATTATAAGTAGGGTGTTATTTTTCAAAAGTTATTCCAATTCATACTACTTAATGTAATACTTATATGTTATTTGCGGAAGTGTTGATGTTCCGTTGACAATGGTGGCTTGGATATATTGTTCCCCAAGCTTTCTCCAAGACGTGTACATCCCGAGCGAGGCAGGTGGATGAAGACTTGATCTGTGCACATAGCACTTATACGTTGCTTGCGGGATTGTGGACGCTCCGTTCATTTCGTCATCACTGCTGTTATAGTCAATGCAGATCAATGCTTGCGACAGAATATATCTGGATGTCCTTGTAACTGTCCTCCTATGAGAGGAGGAGAAAGAAGAGAGGAAACGGTTTTTTTTTCGATATCTCCCCCATGTGAGCAAAATTGATTTAAATGAGTTAAGAAGTTTAATGCTTCCTTAACAGTTGGCCTTCATATCCTTGTATCAAATTATTAGCGCTAACATTTACCATTTTATATAATTTTTTTTCTACTCCATGAAAGAAAATATTTCTGACAAACTTTCTGAATTTGAATAGTCATTTTCTGAACTTGAGATGTAATTTTCTGAACTTGAGTTGGAATTTCTGAACGTGAATTGTAACTTTCTGAATTTGAATTGGAATTTCTAAATTTTAATTGTAATTTTCTGAACTTGAATTGGAAACTCTGAACTTGAGTTGTAAGTTTTTGAACTTTAGTTTTAAATTTCTGAATTTAAATTGGAAATTCTGAACTTGAATTGCAATTTTCTGAACTTAAACTGGAAAAGGTGTAGTGATAATAGGTTATTACGTGATTGCGTGTAGGGCTGTTCCGATATATTCATTTATCATTACACATACGCCCTTGCCCCACCCTAATATGATTTTGACAATTAATGCAATCAATAACACAAACAATGTTTTTTTACTACAAAGTGCGAATTTGATGCTTGTCATTTCATTGGATACTGTAATTATATTTGGTAAATAACATACAAAAATTAAACCATAAAAGCAACAACAATTGCTTAGTTAAAACAAAACATTACACATTTCATTGCTGCTAATTTTAACAATAGTAACAATAATCAGCAGACAAATCAAAAGTACAAATATTAGCAAACAAAAAAACCAAATCATATGATATGTTTCCTATATGTTTTCAAGCATTAGAATGTAGCGTTGTATGTGAGTAGATACAAAAATATCCATAAACATGTACACTAATACATTTATATGTTTTTTATGGTTGTAATGACATTAACAGCTGACAGCGGTTGCAGGAAATTTTCCTTTTTTTTGCTGCTAAATACACATTGTTTTAGTCAAATAACAAATTCAATTGTTTTACACTTATTTCGCTGCTTTTGCCATTGCGCGTGTCACTGTGTTATTGTGTAATCGTTTTTGTATGCTTTTGCACTGTCAGTGTAGCTTTCTCTATTGTTTTTGCTAATAACGATGATGATGACGGTTCAATATAAAATATTGTTGTGTGTTTCAAAATTTGTATGAGGATTGTAGATGTAGTAGGTGTAGTGCGGTTGGAGGAGAAAACGATGGAGCATGTTTTGTGCTCGTGCCCTGCGCTCGCCAGACTAAGACTCCAGTTATTAATAGCGACACTATTAACAGATCTAGAAGCAGCATGTAGTATAGGCCCTTGAAAGCTTCTAGTATTTGCCAAGAAGACGGAGCCATTTTTCAACATAGGTCCTAGTTTTTGAAAGGGGTTTTCAGTTTGGTCGTTTAGCAAACTTTTGCTTATACTATGGACTCACTCAGTCTTTGTGAGGTCCTCACCGACCGGCCAGTTTAACCTTAGCTTCAACTTAACAGCTTGTGTATGCCGTTGTGACTGACTCGCTTCAAGCCGACGTATGTCAGTTTTTGGTGATTAACGTCGAGGTAAATATCTTTAAAAAATAAAAATGTGCTCCCTGAAGAAGGTGTGAAAAGATATCGAAACGCCTTCTCAGGAAAACCAAGCAAAGTAGTGTTTTTTCTTTTTATATTCATCAAATAAAAAGCAAATATTTCATAAATAACTGAGGATCAAACGTTTTTTGAAAACCTTTCTTTCCTCTCGTAATAATTATTTGTTTATTTGTCAAATTATAACCAATTTTTTTATAATATACATTTTTGTCAATATATCTTCATATACTTGGAAGTTGGAATTACTTACAGCTGCCCCTGGTTGTCACCTTTAATCAGCATGACTTCTGCGTACAAATTTTGCGGTTTTGTAATTTTACCGAACACGCAGGCAGATTTTTATCTACTTGTTAACTTTACTGCATTTAATTTGAATTCTTTATTTGTAGATTTCCCTCTCGCACGCGCATATTAACTCGGAGTGATATGAATGTGATTTGATTGCTTTGGCAAATTGCAAATGTCAAGCTTAGAAAATTTGTATGCATGTTATAATTTGTATTATGTTTATACATTAGAGGTTGGTTTACTGGAACTGTTGTTGTTAATGTCATTGTTGTGTGTTTTTTTTTTGCTAGTCAAGCTGCTGACTGCATTTTGGCTGAGAAGATTGTGATTGTATGAACTTAGATTTTATATAATAAGGAAATTCCACTGAGACAAAAGAGGTCAATTTGATTGCAGTTTTGATAATTTTGTAATTTCGATGGCGGAGTTAGAGGTAATATTTGAGCTGCAAGGAGCAGTAATGAGCTTAAATTCAGTCACTGAGTTGAGAAAGGCAGGTGGGAGAAGACTTGACCTCCCTTGGTACACCCAATGAGCATCAGTTATCGCGAAACAGGGCTAGCTGGCGTGACTTGTTACGAAACGGCCAAAATCGTGTAGGCGGTTAGGTACCAAATACCGATGAAGATGATAACATAATTTTCTTATTTGTCTTTCATTATTTATTTATTTATTATATGAAGCTCTTGTGTGTTGTCATAGCAAATATTCATATTTTTTGAAGTCCAAGGAAATGCAATTAATATTACTCGAAAATTTGTGCTTCGAGAATGGACTAAATTAACTTTTAATTGATTAAACACAAACAGAAAAGTATTACAAATTATATAAATCAATTGAAGATCATGTGTCGGTCTTACCGTTTAAGTTGACTTTTACCAATGAATTGAGATAACTGTCGACCAGTCAGAATGCACATAATCAGTGATAGTAGATGTAGAAAGAGTAAGTGGTATAGATCTTAGAAAGTTTCTAGTCTTTGCCAAGATGACATTATATAACATAGACCCTGGCGTTGGTTCGGGGTTTTGAGCTTGGTCATTGAACAATCTTCTGGTAAAACCATTGACTAATTCAGTCTATATTAAGTCGCTACGGGACAGCCAAAGCAACCTTTCCTGATTTAACCTAATCACTTTACGACCTCAAGCAATGAAAGTTAAACCAAAGTTAAGTCAGGTTTATCGAATATGAAAATAAAATCAAAAACATGGCAAGAAAATATTTTCATTGGAAATATATCTAAATCAATGCATAATTTAAATGGAAATATGCCAGACAACGATAACTGCTTTCCCACCCCTAACTCATTTAGAACAAAAAGCATAACTCTACTTTCCACTAAATATACTTAAATAAACTAAAAAAATTGATAAATTAGAAATTTATAACAATGCATGAAAAGTTGAAAATTATAAATGTTTTAAAATAATTTAAAAAAAAAACCTTTGTGCATGCAATGCGGGGTCTATAGAGGGATCAGGATAGCAAGAAGCATACATATATCTATATTGGGTCCCAGGGTAGCAGGGAATAAAAACATGGATCAGATAGAAAAAACGTTACTTTCTGAAGCTTGCTCCATAGATGACCTACTAAGATTATGCGAGATTAAGAAAAGGTGAGCGTTACACTTGACCAACCAAGCAGGAGAGGCGTACACCTATGCGCGGAGGTTGAAGTAACAAAGATAGACCAGAGTATAGGTTCACCACTGGACACTGCCTTCTGGGCATCACTTGATACTCAATTATTGTATTGGAGAAGGAAGTGATCTACCACGTCTTCTACTTGTGCCCTATGCTTTTCATGCGAAGCTCCAGCTGGTAGGTGTAATACAGCTAGAAGATCTAAAAACGGCAAGTGGAAAGAGCCTTAAAAGCTTCTAGTATTTGCCAAAAGTACGTAGATATTTTATATTGGTTTTTAGTAACATTTCTGTTAACATGATTGACTCAATCAGTTTATGCGAGGTTTTCACCGACTGCCTATCTCAAGTTGGAAACACCCAACAATAGCACTCTTACTTATGTACGCTTAAGGTCGCACCACCATACCATCCTAAATTTCTTCCTACGGTATCATGTCGTCACGCAGATGGGAAGCAACGATGATGATATTTTGAAAAATTTGCATGTTTTCATGATCAGAAATGGCCATCAGCTGTTATGCCATATACATGTGGACACATAAATATTCAAGATTATATGTGGTAGTGGTATTGTCGGTTCTGCGTAACGTGCATGTGTGTGTGTACTTCTGCAAATGTTTGCATGCACGCACTCTATATCAATCCACAGCAATTGATAGCCATATTGGTGATAAGCAATATTTTATATTTTGTTTAGAAAATTTGATTTATTGTGGTTTAAAAATAAGACGAAATTCAGCTTTTCAGGATTATTATCACTTATTCCTTTCTGTGTTTGCTAAACTTCAAAAATGCAAAAGCAAACGTTTTATTCTTCAGCTAACAAAGGGACAGATTTTTGTGTTCGATAGATTAGAATAACTATGTTGATATCGCAGACAACAGTGTCACGTATAGTACCCAGTAAGAGTTCGTATATCCTCTTTGCTTAGATTTATGATACTGTCGTTGTTGAGAGCATAAATAATTTGGCCTCCGTTGCCCTGGGAATTCCATCCAGTAACGTTTGAATTGCTTTGTTTTCCATTACCTTAGTTTCCATGGTGTGTGTGTTTGTGAGTCCACAGAAGGGCTATGGATCATAGAATGCTGTTATAGCACCTTGTTTGGCTAGGTAGTCTTTCTGGTCATTACTTTCATTACTGCTAACTCATTCTAATAGTATTCTAATAGTATGTGTCTGGCTTTATCGAAGTCTTTTGAAAAATCATTGATGGTAACAACTTGTGCTCTTATCTTAAAACCAGAGCAAGAAAAAATCGTTTTCTCATACGCCAGTGCATAAATTCAACGCTTAGGGTTATGTTTTCCTCAATTTTGCGTTTGAGTTCGAACCCATGCTGGCTTAACCTATTGCAGTGGGACACCAGTGCGTATGAG
The DNA here is from genome assembly GCF_040869045.1 of Eurosta solidaginis. NCBI lineage: Eukaryota > Metazoa > Arthropoda > Insecta > Diptera > Tephritidae > Eurosta > Eurosta solidaginis. The sequence continues at coordinate 753,300 of NW_027136912.1, read as the reverse complement.
CATTATATTTTTTTTTTTCAACGTAGTATAAACACAAGTAAGAATGCTTATTGAAGCAGAGGATAGTGCATCAGAACTGGAAAAGCATGTTTCTCTTTTCTCTGTCAAAACAGCAGAGCGAATGTTATTACAAAACTTTATTAGAATTGGTCGGTTTTTGTTCGACTTATGGCATTTAAGTTATCCGTCCGCCACACAAACAACTAACTGAAAAACAGGAACAAACTGTCCGAGAAGTGGGTGTAATTTAAGTGCAAACTGCAATTACTTTACTAATAAACACGTTCACGTACATATATACATACATGCAAACATACATACATATATACATTCAGTTACTCAAACATGCAAAACGAATATGCATATGAACTGAGTTTGTATGCATGTAAGTTTCTCTGTATGTCTCTGAGAAATGGCAAGGGAAGACAATGCTTTATGCTATTACAATAATAAAAACAACAATGTTTTTAGCTGTATTTATTGTCAACACGGGCAAACTTAAAACTTTGAGAGTAAAGTGGAAATTCGAGAGAAAATGTGGAAAATATGCACCAGCAGGGAACTTGATAAAGTGGCTGGCACATAATTTGAGCAGTCGTAAGTGTCAGAGAGTAGGAGGCCTCACTCACGTCACATTCAACGACTAACGTTCTTTTCGTCGTTCATTGTTCTTTTTGAAAACGTGAACATTTTTTATTGTTATGGCAAAGCTCTATGAGGGAGATAGTTAATATAGTATAGCTTCATTCGCACTTGCTACTCAATTAAATCTGACATCACAAGAGCGAAAAAAAGGCCTGAAAAATATTCGGACAATATAAGTACTTATCTAGAGTTCGCTTCCTTAAAATTAACGATTTCAGAATAGGTTGAGTTGCCAAACATCCTTTTCACAAAGGTTGTTTATTTGGGCTTATCAAACAAACTTCCAAAACCTGATTTTAGAATTGTTGCGAAACTCTGGAAATCTTAGCCAATTTTTCGCACCTTGCCTAAACAACAACTGATTGAATTTGGGCTAATTTCTTTTGTTTTGGTGTAGAAGAAGATTTATCACAAGGCCTTCACCCCACTTTTTTGTTCACCAACTGCTAATAAGCAGTACGATCTTTCTAGCATAAGGAAAAGTTGTGTGGCAAAGTTAATGTGAAAAGAAATACTCCAAATATTGTGGTACTATTCACATATTTATGTCACCATGTCATCAAACTTTCATATCGCATCAAGTCAATTATACCAGATGATGTCACTTTTTCATCACCTGGCTAAAAAAAGCGACCTATTGTGCTTATCGTTCTTTTACCAGAACATGCTATATTAATTTTGGCAAAAATTGTTGTGTTCTATCAAAACGAGTCATATCATGTCATGACAATACATCATAACTTAGTTATGGATTGCATCTTGTCGAGATTTAAAGTAGTCGGGATTTGTGAACTTTGTCGTGTCGGGACTACAACACAACTCCCTTCTACAGCGACTGTAACGTGTTAGTTTCAACAAAATATCTTATAAAATGATAGCACTTGATGACAAGGCTCATCGGATAATGAATTCGCTTTATCGCTTTAATCCTTCTGATATCAAAGCTCACCACAAATTCGAACTAGCTGTAAAATCACATCGAACTATATATAGTGATTTCCATATTTCGGCATTTGATGAAAGGTCTAAAAAAATATATCAAGTGATGCTAATATTTCGTCACATAATGACAAAACTCGAAATATCGCACAAACTCATAGCAAATAGTGATAGTTTCAGTAAAACTCCATTATCACTTCGAATCGGATATATATCACTTGTTGACTTGAAATATGTCCAAATAATGCCAAATCGAAACAGCTGTCGCCTTCTTTGTCCGATATTTCATTTTTCACAAATTATTAAGTAACATATTGTGGCTAATTTTCACATCACTAAATAAATGGACAACAACAAAAACATCAAATCAAGCTACATAAACACATTAATCATCATTTACCCACATACATACAAGGCAACGAAGAGATAACTCACACACAGATGAAATCATCAGCCGAAGTAGTACTCATATATACACATGCATATGCCTATGCGAGAGGTTATAAACTACAAATACACACGCATATAGCTGGTAACCAAGTGGAAGATTCTAGAAGGAGAAACGTCTAGGCATTTGGAGAAATATGCGGACAAGGCAACAGAGAGTATAAAAGCAGAGCAAGCTGAGTAGTCAGTAATCAGTTTTGATTTGAACACGCTATTGGTTGTGAAGTATAATTGTGTAGTACTACTCTTGAGGTAATCTAAATAAAACCCAGTTTGCAATACTAAATAGTGGAGTGATTTATTCAACAGTTTAGCGAGTCGAACGATTGCAGAAAGTTTCAAATAAGCGGAATTTCCCTAAATTCATTACAATATTATTTTCAACAAAATATCTAATAACACAATCTTTCATCCTTTAGATTGATATCACATTATGAAATCTCTTTATCGCTTTAGCCCCTCTCAAATCCAATCTTGCCATTAATTCCATCTAGCTGTGATATCAGATCGAAAATATAACACGCAATTTACATATTTCGGCATTTAATGAAAAAACTAAAAATATATCACGTGATACCAATATTTCGTCACATGATGAAAAATTCGAAATATCGCACGAATTAATAGTAAATTATAACGCAATAATTTCAGAAAAATTACGATATCACATCGAATAAAATATCTATCATGTGACCGCATGACATCATCGTATCGAGCAATAACTCAAAAAAACGCAGTAATATCATTTTTGAAGCAACTATTTGACATAACAACATCATAACGCATGAAGTCACCTATTCATCATATGATGTGATATCAATAATGGCAAATTTTTACTTCAAATTCAAAGACTTCCAATCCAAACAAAATTTAATTCAATTCAATTTAATCTAATTTTCAACTTTTTAAAACCACAAATTTTGTCGGTTTTCGCTGATTGGTGCGCATCTTTATTGCTTTATTGTTTAATTATGCGTTGAACATTATTAGGCGTTGATCTGGTCGTTAATTTCATACAGCACATAAAACGAAAGCGTATTTCAAATAAATTTTCAAAAGACCGCACTACATCGCATTGTTGTTGTGTAAAGTAGATGACATCGTTATAGAACCATAGAACACACAAATGCACACCATTGAGATGGTTTTGTTTTGTCATTGCCATCGACATTCTCATCAATATATTAAAGCACACAAACAACCTTCAAATCATAGCCAAAGTTATCTGCTGTTGTACTATTATCAACAAGCATTTATCTGGCAACCATTAAACTGCCATGAAATGTGCTAACTTTTTGCAAATCGCTACCATTTTAAATGAATGTCACGGAAATATGCTGGCTTTTGCACAAAAAGCAAAGCACTGGCAAGAAGTAAATAAATAAAGACAACAATTGATGTAGCATATTTATATTGTATATTAATATTGTACTGGCTGTTACTTTACCAAATACATCCTGTCAGCTGATTTAGATGTCAGTTAGTTGGGTAGGCTTAGCAGCTGGACTTATGTTGCGTCATTTGGGCTTTGAGGCAGCCAATTTGATGCGCAGGTAGAAAAGACTTTACATTTTTCAATAAGCGCTAAAAGATACGTGAAAATATAGTAACACACATACATACACATACATATATCAATAAACGTTCTGCTTGAACTGACTGATCCTTGAGTACCTCACATAGGCTGAGAGAGTACGTAGTGTTACTAAAAATTTGTTTAGTGACCAAATTGGAAAGCCTTATCAAAATCTGCGACCTATATTATAAAATAACTCCGTTATCTTGGATAATACCAGAAGCTTTCTGGGACCTATGCCACTTGTTGCTTTAGATCTGATGGCATTTTCACTCCTTAAAGCTGGATTCTAAACGTGCTCAATAGTTTCCCCCTCCAACCCGCATGTCATATATCTACTATCATTGGTGAGACCTAATTTGAGACCTAATTTGAAAAGTCAGGATACCTGTCACGAGGCTACAGTCCTCCCTTTTAATTTGCCTAAGGTTGCAGGACCTACACATAACCTTTAACATTTTACAACCCAGGCTTGGGTCCACGGATTCCCTGCTTGTTCTATGAAGGGCAATTGTTTTCTTCTCTAAATTTCGCCTATTCCGATTGGCACATTCACGATGCAAGCTTCGAGAAAGGCGCCATTTTTAGCTAGCTTATCTGGCTTTTTCTTCCCCTCTATTTCCATGGACGCAATATGGATTTATGCTTTTCCTTTTTCCCGATTATTTCTAGGGATTGTTTGTACTCTAAATTTGAAATATAATTCAAAAACAAAACGTTAAATTCAAAATTCAAATTTTGAAATTTAAAATTCGCAACTCCTAATTCAATATGCAAAATGCAAAATTCAAAACACTAAATTCATTTATAATTCAGAATTCAAAATAAAAAATTAAATATTCAAATTTCAAAGCCAAAACTTAAAATTCATAGTTCAAAATTCAAAATGCAAAGCCGGAAATTCAAAATTCAAAAGTTTAAAATAAAAATTCAAAAACAAAACCCAAAATTCGTATTTCAAAATTCAAATCAACTTTCAAAATTCAAAACTCTAGATTTAAAATTTAAAGTTCAAAATTCCAAACTTAAATTCCACACTTAAAATTCCAAATACAAAATTTAAATTTTGAAACTCAACACTCAAGTTTCAATATTCAAAATTCAAAATCAAAACCAAAAATTTGAAATTCGAAATTCAAACTACAAAATAAAAATCCAAAATTCGAGATTTAATATACAAAATATAAAACTAAAGCTCATATTTCATAGCTCAAAATTCCAATTTCAAAATGTTCCAAATTAAAATTCAAAATACAAAAATTAAATTCCAAAATACAAAATTTAAAACAAAAACTCGAAATATATTACTCAAAATTCAAAATTTAAACTCAAAAATAATATTTCAAATAAACAACTGCAACGATACTCAACGCCTCAAGGCAGACCACTCTCCTAGTTCCACCACGGCTTGCTTTGCATTTTCAAATCATAATTTACTTTTTCACTGTCTCATTTAGTACTTTTACCAATATTTGCTTGGCACATTGTCACTTCCTCCCTGGAATAAATAACTCTATACTCTTGTATGCAAATTATTAGAAAATTTTTTAAGACCTTTGATTTTCTTAAATTCAAATATTGTCCTTATACTTTAAGCTTATGAAATGACGTAATTCTTTTGTCTTCAAAGTTCATTTCAAATGAAAGTGAGCATAAGAGAACAAAACATGTAATAAACTAAACAGCAAGTGCCGATAAAACAAAAGAGCAACAACAAAAAAGCAAACAAAAACTAAGAAAACAATCAAAAAAGACATGTCAGTGCAATGGAGAAAAAAACATCAAGAAAATCAGCATGAACTGCCCCCACAGCAAAAATGTAGCAATGAAAATCAAAGGAATTGGACTGCAGCAGGTGATTGCGAAGACGCGCCAAGTAAGGTGACATAAGTGGACAGAAGCAATACCTAGTCAAATAAGAGGCATTTGAACAAGCAAAATTCTGTAAAAAAAAGTTATTGACAGCCGCCAACTGCAGCTGTACATTAGATGATGGGGATGTGTAGGGTAATCGATTGTAAATTGACTTGACTGAACTGATAAACGAGGCATCTGTTGACGTGCAGACAATTTGTTTTTCCATCAAACTGCAATCTTTTGCCAACATTTTAAACTCTGAAGTTTGTTTTTTATAATCGAAATATACGCTTAAGACTTTTTAGAAAATTCCGCGAATTTTGATGCAAATTTTTAACTTTCAGTAAGAATTTTTAGAATTTATCTCTCAAATGGGGTTTTGTATGAATGTTTGCGGGCAATCAAAGAGACATTTTTTGAAATACATATGTACATATATACAGTGTTGCCCTTGTGTCGCTTTGCGGAGATTTCATCCTTTAGCTCCTTTGAAAACTATTTCAAATATTTTTAAAAATTTTTTTGAGGCTCAATATTTTACCCAGTCATAAACATAAAAATTCAAAATGCACTTGATTATTTTAAGAAGTATCTATAGAAATATGATTCAGAAATTATATCCTTTCGAATTTATAAGAAATCCATAACATAACAAGTAAGGAAGGTTAATTTCGGGTGTAACCGAACATTACATACTCAGTTGAGAGCTACGGTGACAACATAAGGGAAAATAACCATGTAGGAAAATGAACCGAGGGAAACCCTGGAATGTGTATCAAATGAAAGGCATTAAAGAGTATTTTACGAGGGAGTTTGCCATAGTTCTATAGGTGGACGCCATTTAGGGATATATCCATAAAGGTGGATCAGGGTTGACTCTAGAATGCGTTTGTACGATATGGGTATCAAATGAAAGGTGTTAATGAGTATTTTAAAAGGGAGTAATCCTTAGTTCCATAGGTGGACGCCGTTTCGAGATATCGCCATAAAGGTGGACCAGGGGTGACTCTAGAATTTGTTTGTACGATATGGGTATCAAATTAAAGGTATTAATGAGGGTTTTAAAAGGGAGTGGGGGTTGTTGTATAGGTGGTCGCATTTTCGAGATATCGCCATAAAGGTGGACCAGGGGTGACTCTAGAATGCGTTTGTATGATATGGGTATCAAATGAAAGGTGTTAATGAGTATTTTAAAAGGGAGTAATCCTTAGTTCCATAGGTGGACGCCGTTTCGAGATATCGCCATAAAGGTGGGCCAGGGGTGACTCTAGAATTCGTTTGTGCAATATGGTTATCGAACGAAAGGAGTTAATGAGTATTTTAAAAGCGAGTGGGCCTTAGTTCTATAGGTGGAAGCCTTTTCGAGGTATCGCAATAAAGGTGTACCAGGGGTGACTCTAGACTTTGTTTGTACGATATGGGTATCAAACGAAAGGTGTTAATGAGTATTTTTAAAAAGGAGTGGGCCTTCGTTCTATAGGTGTTCGCCTTTTCGAGATATCGCCATAAAGGTGGACCAGGGGTGACTTTAGAATATGTTTGTACGATATGGGTATCAAATGAAAGGTTTTAATGAGTATTTTAAAAGGGCGTGGGGCTTAGTTCTATAGGTGAACGCCTTTTCGAGATATCGCCATAAAGGTGGACCAGGGGTGACTATAGAATGAGTTTGTACGATATGGGTATCAAATTAAAGGTATTAATGAGAGTTTTAAAAGGGAGTGGTGTGAAGGCGTTTTCCAGATATCGACCAAAATGTGGACCAGGGTGACCCAGAACATCATCTGTTGGATACCGCTAATTTATTTATATATGTCATACCTGCCAAGATTTTAAAGGTTTTTATTTCGCCCTGCAGAACTTTTTCTTCCACTTAATATGGTAGGTGTCACAACCATTTTATATAGTTTTTTCTAAAGTTATATTTTGCGTCAATAAAGCAATCCAATTACCTTACCATGTTTCATCCCTTTTTTCATATTTGGTATAGAATTATGGCATTTTTTCATTTTTCGTAATTTTCGATATCGGAAAAGTGGGCGTGGTCATAGTCGGATTTCATTCATTTTTCATACCAAGATAAAGTGAATTCAAGTAAGCTCGTGAACTAAATTCATTAAGGATATGTCGATTTTTGCTCAAGTTATCGTGTTAACGGCCATGCGGAAAGACAGACGGACGACTGTGTATAAAAACTGGGCATGGCATCAACCGATTTCGCCCATTTTCACCATTTTTACCAAATTTCAAAAGGATTGGTAAATTTTTGTTCGACTTATGGCGTTAAAAGTATCCTAGACAAATTAAATGAAAAAGGGCGGAGCCACGTCCATTTTGAATTTTTCTTTTATTTTTGTATTTTGTTGCACCATATCATTGCTGGAGTTGAATGTTGACATAATTTACTTATATAGAGTAAAGATATTAAATTTTTTGTTAAAATTTTACTTAAAAAAAAAATTTTTTTTAAAGTGGGCGTGGTCCTTCTCCGATTTTGCTAATTTTTATTAAGCGTACATATAGTAATAGGAGTAACGTTCCTGCCAAATTTCATCATGATATCTTCAACGACTGCCAAATTACAGCTTGAAAATTTTTAAATTACCTTCTTTTAAAAGTGGGCGGTGCCACGCCCATTGTCCAAAATTTTACTAATTTTCTATTTATCGTCATAAGTTCAACTCATCTACCAAGTTTCGTCGCTTTAGCTGTCTTTGTAATGAATTATCGCACTTTTTCGGTTTTTCGAAATTTCCATATCGAAAAAGTGGGCGTGGTTATAGTCCGATATCGTTCATTTTAAACAGCGATCTGAGATGAGTGCTCAGGAATCTAAATACCAAATTTCATCAAGATACCTCAAAATTTACTCAAGTTATCGTGTTAAAGGACGGACGGACGGACGGACATGGCTCAATCAAATTTTTGTTCGATCCTGATTATTTTGATATATGGAAGTCTATATCTATCTCGATTCCTTTATATATGTACAACCAACCGTTATCCAATCAAACTCAATATACTCTGTGAGCTCTGCTCAACTGAGTATAAAAATAAAGATGCGTATTCAAAGTCGAAATATAGTTACCTATACCAAAGACTCTATAATTATACATAATACATTAAGTTATCTAAAGTTACATGACTTTGACATTTTTAACACCTGTAATATTATAATTTCTGTCAATTTAAGTACAACTTAGGTCACATTAAAACAATTTGAAACAAAATCCTTTAAGCGGATTAAACGCAGCAGCCGCCATTTAACGCTGATGTTTGCTTACTACCACAACGCTAATTGGATGGTGCAAGTGACACCTGTCAAGTTAGCTCATCGCAACTCTACATAACTGTGTTTACCTCGCAGCACAAAATAGAGTTTCAAATACTTTTATCTCGCTAAAACTTTTTTCATCAAGCAAATAATTTGGCAAGGGCTTTTTGCGTACAATCGATATCTCAGTTTTACCTTGGCTTTTTGCATTTCGTGGGTTTGTTTACAATTAAGAATTTATACAATTATAAAGTGTAATTAGTATAACTTAATGATGAATGTATTTATGTTTAAGCGTCACGTGAAAATTATTAAAAAAGCAGTTACAGATTTTTGCAAATTAGAATATGCCACTTTAATAAAAGTTAAAATTTTGTAATGTGGAAAAAACCACGACATTCCCCTATCCCCCAGTAAATAATTATTGGGTTTTTATTTCTGCCACAGCCTCTGAGATGCCAATTAAATGCAGAAGGGTGTATTTTTAGGTTTAAATTTTTTCCGTGAGAAAATGTATAGCCAACTCCATGGATTTTTCGGACGGCCAAGAAAATTGATTCCTTTATAGAGGGAGTTTGTTTAGGTAGGAAAGTAGTTAGGTGAAATGGCTGCGACCCTGGTCGCCAAGTAGCTATTTAAAGCCGTTTTGATGCCATGTAACTCGTCCGAAAACCTACGGAATGTTACGGTGAATGTATTACCACCAGCCAGAGTTGTTGATCAAATTAATAATATTCGGAATTGCTATCACAGATAACCCTCTGAGGTCTTCTAGAAACGAGGTTGAAAGGAACCTTAGCCGGGCTCTAGCTAGAGCCGGGCATTTACACATAAAGTGTTCTACTGTATACCTGGCATTTGGACCTTTGCAGCTTGTGCTATACGGAATGCCCATCTTTTCCGCATGCGTACCTACTTCCCAATGACCGGTGAAGACTGCCATCAGTTTGAGTGTGTTAGCCCTGGATTTGTTCAGAAGACTTCTCGTCCTCTTTCCATTATAATTTGGCCAAATGGATATTGCACAGGTGGTGATGTTATCTCACTTTGCTTGTGCTTTCTTCAAGTAGAAGCTTTGGATATTCCCCTTGGCTACTGCTAAGGGTATGCCTACTTCGAGACTGGTTACTTCCTCGTTCATCTCCGATGACCCCCTGCGTGCTAGCTCGTCCGCCTTCTCGTTACCCTCTATGCCACTATGACCCGGGACCCAGATAAAGCGTAGTTCTAGATTGGTGGATAACTGGGATATGAGTCGCTTACAAGCCCACACTAATTTTGAGTTAATGTGTGGCGAGGAAAGCGCTTTTATCGCTGCTTTTATTTCTGCTTGAAACACGCCGCAGTGTGATGGGAGTCTGAATGATGCAGACATATTTAGGGACTCAGAGAAGACTCCGGCCCCCACTCCCGATTCCATCTTGGAGCCTCAGTGTAGATTTGGGTGTCGTCGACACTTATGCCCGGGTTTCCCTTCCCCTGCTTGGAATGACGGTATTACAACCGTACTCAAACTTAGTTTGTTTAGGTTGATACAAAATTTTCTGCAAACTCTTTAAAAGAAATAGGCTAAGGCTTATTAGTCGATACAACGAGTGCAGTTGCTTCGACTTCCTATTACCCCCCTGTCCATTTGTTTGGAGTGCAGCTTGGCAGTGGAATTCCCCATAAATGTTGGATAAGGATGAGGCTATCTGGTTTATTTTTGCTACTGTAACGGACAGGCATAGACCACATCCGATCTTGGTAACTTGAATTAGCTTAGGCAAAGCATATTTCAATCGCTTTACGATGTCTAACTTTAATGCTAGGCTTTTTCGACTACCAGTAATGGTCAGCAAGCCTGCCATTATATCTGAGTATTGATAACCTGCTATATAGTCCGGGCAGTGAGTTTTAAATGAGGACATGTCTCTCTTCCAGCTGCTTTGCGTAATTCCATCTGTCTTTTTCAGTGTGCCAATTACATTTTTGTGATTTCTAAAAGTCGCACTGCTCTTGAAAGTTCATCACCTGTTGTTGTTGTTCTTTTAGCAGTGCTTCGCTCCATCCAATAGGTGCGATCAATTATAAATTGCCATCAATTTCCTCTAACGGGAGTTCAAAGGAAACTGGCTGTTTCAACAGCAGTGGACCATAACTAGAGAGGAGTTAGAGGCGTTGGTTCAACAATACAGTTGAAAAGATGCTTAGTGTCTTGTAGGGACACGTTATAAGCAAGAGTTTAACCTATTACAGTGTCCAGATCGAAGTTGAGCTAGAGTGACGCGCGTTTCCCTAGGGCTGTGGATTTTCGGTACAATTGCGGCTGCATGCTCTCCAAAATGTAGACCCTGATCGAAAGTCACACCCAAGATTTTGGGGTGGGTGTAAGACAGTCGGTAGCGTGGTGCTATCGACGTGGATATTTAATATGGTCGACATTTGATGCGTCCATGTTGTAAATAAAGTCGCCTATGATTTAGGCGGTGACAATGTCAGCTTTCGTGTGGCGAGGAACTGGAGAGATCAGGGAGATAGCCGTTTATTTGTCTACAAAACTCATCAATCTGTGGGCCTGGGCCTGTGGCCATTATTATCCAATCATCTCCTGTGCAAGGTCTTTGCTCCACTAAGACACATAACGTTGTTAAATATTTTTAGTTGAGGAAAACTCTTATAGAAAGCAGTTTTAGTGTCTGAGTGGACCTATCCATCTTCCTTCTCAAGCGTCTGCGTAGTGGTTATGAGTCGCAGTGGGCTAATTCCTGTGTCTTCTATGATAAATCGGAAGAGTTGCTGTTTTGTTTTTCTACGATTTCTTAAAGCTAGCCTGTGCCCTGGAAAGCGTCGAATTCAACGGGTTAGTGGTCCAACTTTGCTTCTCACCTCAAACATGTCAGTTAGTGACAATGGTGTCCAGAGTAAGATCTAAAGCGTCCCTTCTAATAGCTTCTGGCCAAGATTTCGTGCCACTAAATGTAGGCTCATATAAAATACATACAAACATTATACACATACAAAAGCTTGTATATAGTAAAGCGAACACTAAGTAAGTAAGATGAAACTTAACCACTTAATCCCAGCCATCACAAACGCTTAGCGGCACGCAATTGTGGTACGTAGCCTTGAAATTTCTATTCCAGCCATATATACCCAAATATTTGCATGCTTCTTGATTACCCTACCACTAAAATTGATCACTCAAGCAGCCGCCAACACTAACCATACCTTCTCACATTTCTCCTTCCATACACTAATCATCTATTTAACCGGCTTTTGGTATTGCTTAAACGACGTACGACAGTGCGTATATGCAACATTGTTACGCACTGTCGTACGTCGCTTAAGCATGCGCAACTGAACAGATATTTCACAAGAGTTTTTCTGCTTCGAGTCTTTGTTATTGTGACTTCTTTAACTTTGGCTTTATGTTGATTTTGCTCTTGCCGTTATTTATGCAAATTTTTGTTTGCTATTGTTATTTTTGTAGTTTGTTGTTGTTGTTTATTTTCATGCTACTCTACCAGCGAATAACTTTTCTGACTAAAACTGATTGCAGTTTCCAGGAGTTCTGTGCATTAAAAGTACGTTGGTGTTGGTATTTAGTTTCGAATTTGTTACAAATTTTGTTTTCGCGTATTTGTAGTGGAAGTAGCGAAGGAAGTACCATAACGCTTAGAAGAAATTAAGCAAGGACGTGCATTGCTTCAGTATTTCTAATGAGCGCCATTCAGTAAGATTGATTAAGGACTTTTGAACTTTATTAAGAGGGTAATGCTGGCAGCGGGGATGGAAAATTCAAGGGAAAAAATCGAAGAGAACAACGAAAAATAACTAGGACCATGAATCATTGATCTATGACGTTTGGTGGAATTTGAAGTTTCTAGCGGTTAAAATGGTGTAGAAATTTCGAAAAGTTGTTTATCTGAACAATCGGTTGTGGGGGATTTATGTTATACATACTGCCGATCTCATCCGTTTTTTTAGATAACAGTATGTGATTTATATGAAAGCATATGGTGAAGTTAAAGCTTCAATCTCATAAATTTAGGAAGATATGATAAACATTTTCTTTTCTGAAAAATCGGTTCTATGGGGTATATGCTATAGTGGTCCCATCCGGCTGGTTCCGACAAATATCTAATCGGACAAGATATCTCAAAAATTGAGGGACTAGTTTATATACAAACAGACAGACGGACAGACGGACATGGCTAAATCAACTCAACTCTTCATTCTGATCATTTCGGTATACTTGTTGGCGAGTCTACCTTTTCTCCTTTAAGGACTTACAATTTTTGAGATTCGTGAGAAACTTAATATACCATTTCATTTTCATGAAAACGAAAAAAGAAAATAAATAAAAATAAAAAGCAAAATAAACAAAAAAAAACTAAACACTGAAAAAATTATAAAATGCCCAAAATATATAGGAAACAAATAAGGAAGGCTAACTTCGGGTGTAACCGAACATTACATACTCAGCTTAGAGCTTTGGAGACAAAATAAGGGAAAATCAGCATTTAGCAAAATGAAAATAGGGTAACCGTGGAATGTGTTTGTATGACATGGGTATCAAATGGAATATATTAAAAGCATTTTTAAAGGCAGTGGGCCATAGTTCTATAGGTGGAATCCATTTCGAGATATCGCAATAAGGGTGGACCAGGGGCGACTCTAGAATGTGTTTGTACGATATGGGTATCAAATTAAAAGTATTAAGGAGGGTTTTAAAAGGGAGTAGCCCTTAGTCGTATATGTGAAGGCGTTTTCGAGATATCGAACAAAATGTGGACCAGGGTGACCCAGAAAATCATCTGTCAGGTACCGCTAATTTATTTATATATGGAATACCACGAACAGTATTCCTGCCAAGATTCCAAGGGCTTTTGATTTCGCCCTGCAGAACTTTTTCATTTTCCTTTACTTAATATGGTAGGTGTCACACCGATTTTACAAAGTTTTTTTAAAGTTATATTTTGCGTCAATAACCCAATCCAATTACCATGTTTCATCTCTTTTTTCATATCTGGTACAGAATTATGGCATTTTTTTTTTATTTTTCGTAATTTTCGATATCGGAAAAGTGGGCGTGGTCATAGTCGAATTTCGGTCATATTTTATACCAAGATAAAGTGACTTCTGATAAGTACGTGAACTGAGTTTAGTTAAGATATATCGTTTTTTGCGGAAGTTACCATGTTAACGGCCTAGCGGAAGGACAGATGGTCAACTGTGTATAAAAACTGGGCGTGGCTTCAACCGATTTCGCCCATTTTCACAGAAAACAGTTATTGTAATAGAATCTATGTCCCTACCACATTTCACAAGGATTGGTAAATTTTTGTTCGACTTATGGCATCAAAAGTATTCTAGACGAATTAAATGAAAAAGGGCGGGGTTACTCCCATTTTGAATTTTTCTTTTATCTTTGTATTTTGTTGCACCATATCACTACTGGAGTCGAATGTTGACATAATTTACTTTTATACTGTAAATATATTAAATCTTTTGTTAAAAGTGGACGTGTTCGTCATCCGATTTCGCTAATTTTTATTTTCTATTTTGCGTCATAAGGTCAACGCTTTATCCGCCTTTGGTAATGAATTATCGCACTTTTTCGGTTTTTCGAAATTTTCGATATATGCGCGTGTATATGTGAGTTATACTTCCACAGATGATTGCCTACTTTTGGGAGTAACTCAGATATATGCATATGTTTGTGCGTCTCTCTCCGCTGCGTGTACGTACATATGTGTAAACATAATGATTGATTCGTTTATGTAGATACAAGTGACTGCCTGCTTTATTGTTGTTGTGGCTTCATTTACTTATCATCAGACTAGTGATGTGGGTATCACTTAGTATCACTAATATTCGTTACAACATTTTTAGAAAGAGTTCAGCCTTGCTGCTTCAAATAGGAACCCAATGAATTGCGTGCTTTACTAACAGATTTCTGGAACCAAGTATATCGTTATTTGTCCAAATGTCCTGCTCGTATTTCCTCAGCCCCTCCAACGTGAAGGTTGGCATGATTTAGTAAGTGGTATCACATCGAAGTTCGAATTTCATTTGCATGAAGTTACAATGTACTTAGAGGGCAGTGCGAAGGAAGCAAGACTGTAGAATAGGCGCTTTCAAGGGATGGGACTCTCTTAAATGGTAATACACTGGCTGTAATATGTCACGCGATTTCTCTTCAATATGATACTGTTTTGATGGTGTTTAAAAGGCACTGCTCACACTGAAGAAATAAGGAAGACGTCAGACATTAATCTATTAAAAGAGCCCAGATTTCCCTATACATAATGTTTTCTATATCTTAAGAGCGCGAACTATCGTCAAAATTTGCTTCGTGCTGCTCTAAAAATAAGCAAACTGCATTTTCTGTGTAGCATAATTGATATTTTCTGATTATTTGTAAGCAAACTAACAAAAATTAATTACTATTTACTATTATATACTTAACGGCTCGAGAGTATTGTGCCTAAAATTATGCAACAAAAATTTTATTTTTTATCTAAATTTCAATGTGCAGTACTGAAATTGTATAAACATATAAAACATTGGTATCTTCTCTAGTTGAAAAAATTTCTCCAGCACTTACATTTACTTGCATAAAATTACTAGCTTACTATAGTGTTAACTACTTTGTACTCTTTACTTTAATTTTTAAAATAATTTTAATTGAGTTTTCCTGTTAACTTAAAATGGGAGTAAATATAGTGTTAACTACTTTGTACTCTTTACTTTAATTTTTAAAATAATTTTAATTGAGTTTTCCTGTTAACTTAAAATTTTGAATAACTTCATAAAAAGAAAATTCTAATTAGTATTAAAATATCTAAACTCAAAAATAAACAAAAATAAATTTTATATTTAAAATCAAAATAAAAGATTTTTAAAATATCAACTTGAATGTTGATATACTTACAAAGTTGTAAAGCCCGCTGTAATCCAGCAGCGGCATAATTTTATGAAATGCAGACTTGTACACAATTTCCGAGGTAGTAAAGAGCACTGGAAGAAATATATGTGACTGACACAGATACATAAGGCTATTTATTAATTGAGAAGTCGTAGTAGTGACTATCAGGGCTGACTCAAATTTATAGCCCAAATTGCACAGTTATATTGAATCAAAAAACTTTGTTTCTAGATTCATTATGGTTTGAAAAATCGTTTTTTAGAGAAATAATCGTATAAAGTGTTTAATTCAGAAACGATAGTAAAAGCAAACATATGAGTATAAGTTTGATAAAATTTGGCGCATAATCACGCCTAAAAGTACGCTACACGAATATTGTTTACCGGATTTAAACTTCTGACTTTATCAAGCATAATTCATGCTTTTAAGTGCTTAAACAATGCATGCCACCTTTTACTAATTTTTCATTCAGAAACACACACACATTAAATGGCTTTTATTTTGAGAAAAAGCACACACGTTTCCTTATTTATTTGCATTTATTTATTTTTACTTTCGCTCAATTTGACGTGTTTACCAAGAACATCCTCCTCCTCAGTAGTAGCGAATGAAGGTACGAGTGACAGAGGATAAGACTACTTATTATACACGTGTATACCGATAGTTCCAAATTAACGGAAGGCGTTAGGTCTCATGTTTGCTGTGTCGATTCAAATACACATATATCGTTCAAGTTGCCAGATCACTGCAACATCTTACAAACGCAAATTTCGCCGTGAAGAAGTTCTATGGAAAGTGTGCTTAAGCTCCATCCTGGAATGCAAACAAGGATTACAGAGACTTCGCCTAGGTCGGACTATACATTTACACTAAGATCTCGGTCATGAGGGGATATAAGGTGAAAAAAGGCCGTTGAGTTGGCAAAGGAGGGTGCATGACTCAATGAATACACGAGGGACATCCCAATCTGTTCGAAGAATTGAAAAGGAGTTGCATATGATCCAGCAAGCAGAAAAGGTGTGGACAGAAGTGCGAAACTTTTCAAGCCTATGTGCAACTAATACGACCTCAGATTCGCAAAGTTGCTGATATCTCTAAAGAGAGAAGACTTAAGGCCCGCGCTTTTAAGTAAGACCTCGTCAGTAACAGCACGTTAGGGAAGTGCCAGCTGCAGGAAGAAAAGGAAGAACATATTCTGTATTCCTGTCCTAAGCTCGGGAAGTCAAGTCTCCAGCTACTAGCGGTGGCAGAGTTGCCAGATATATAGGAAGCCTAGAAAACGTCTAGTATTTGTCAAGAGGACGGAACAATTCTTTAATATAAGTTCAAAAATGCAGTTTCTCGTTTTTTTTTTGTACAAAATCTGGTATAAATATCTATACATTTAGTCCATGTGAGGACTTTATTGACCAGCCAGTTCAACCTATTCAAACTTAAGTTATGCTATGCTCTGATTCACAGCATCTACGGAAGGTATACAAATATGTAATACGCGCCTAAAACTATGCAATATTAAGCAATAAATCACTCATTGCCAAAAGCAAATCAATAACTTTTGTTAGCAATTTATTAGCCTTCCTATTATTTCAGAGCTTCTTTTCTTCAAGATTTTATTTTGGTTCGAGTTCCAATTAAATTCTAAATTTTAGAAGCGCTTACTAATCTACTAAACCATCCTTCGTACTCTAACCACCTAGACACAAATTATTTCTTTAATAAGACCCTTTACAAATTAATACCTTGCCGGCAGGCATTGAAGCAGATTATGCGCCGAAAATTATACTTTCTTAGTGAGTGGTTGGTACATACTGAAAGAAGGTAATAGTGAAACTGTTTGGAAAAATCGGCTAATAAATAAACTTTGGGGCAATTTATTGCATATACTTGACAATGAAAATATGGAGAATTTAGGGATAAACCGTATTTAACCTTGTCTTAAGCTGTTTCCCCATTATATTTAAAGTGCATATATTGAGCACACTTCTGTCATGCTTAGTCCATTGGTAATGAAATTTTTGGGGCGCGGTTTTTTCTTCACAATAAAGTTGTCTCTATTAGACATTAGTCCGCAAATTTTTACACGTGGGGTTTCCGACCCAATTTTTGCAGAAATTTCTTTCACATTTTCTATATTTTTACTAAAATTTATAGGCGCCGAAAAGTATGCAAATGAAGCTTAAAGGAATGCTTGAACGAACAACGATAAAACTTTTCCATAGTGGCTAAAATCTGAACACGCACATTTGAGAGTCGTGTGGTATATGCTCTATCCAGATTATGATCCACTTACGGGATAAGTTTCGCTCCCCTTTCATCCACCTCTTATTTTAATAAGAGATTTCTTAGATAGTCATATATTTAATTACACTTTGCATACTTTTGAATTAACAAAAGTCATCTGACGCACAGATTTGATACACAATTCATTATTGGAGCTTTCACCAACTTATTTTAACTCATATTCACTTCCTTTTTACAGTTTGCACCGTGAATGGTTGTTTAACTTAGATTGTTTGCTTAGAGTTTCCTGCAAAAGTCAACCGTCTGAAAGTATGCCATACTTATTTTCATACTTTCGTTGCAGAAAACTTTAAATGAAGTGCAAATCAATGCGGTCACTCAAACAGTAATAAGTTAAACAAGTTTTACTTTAACCATACGATTCAGTACAAACTTGTTTTCAAAACTTTCAAATCCAATAGCCACAGATTAACTCACTGCAAAGTATAACATCCACAACATCTTTAACTTTAAATTTATTTTAGCTTCATATTTTTTCTACGCGCATGGACTGAGATAGCATGCCGATAATGGCTGTCTCAGTCCAGCCGGAAACTCAGCAGATACCTCAATGAGTTAATGATCATCAGTATGCACTTAATTAAGGGTCACAATGGGGGAGTTTCTGCCAACATGAAGTTAATAAGCGACTAATATGCCTTAAAGTAGATTTATAGTTTGAAAAAAAAAAAAAATGCTGTGTGGAGAAGTAGGAGCGAATAGCTAAAAAGATCTCAAAAGTTCATGGTAAGCAGTATGCACTTAGTTAAGTACCTTAGTAAGGAAATTTGCCGAGCAATAGGCAAAGGCGGCAACTGTGAGTATAAAAACAGCGAAAGCTGAGACATAGTTAATAATGAATCATTCGATGTTACAACGTTGTAAGTGACCTACGCGACTTATTTAATTCTTAAGTACTACTACAAAGTAGTGTTTTAAATAAAAAACATTTTGATATACTGAATATCTAAGTTATTTCTTCGACAGTAGAGCGATTCGAACGATAACAGAAGGTGCGGAATAATCAAGAATTTCCTGAGCTTCGTAACGATATATTAAGTCTAAGGAAGGTGTAACAGAAATTTAGAAAATTTTTAATGGAGATATTACATAACGTTACTCAAATTATACTGTTCCGACTCTCTCCATAGAAAATTTTTCTCCATTCGAATTCCAGAGCGACACGAAACCCCAGATATGAGGAGTAACTACAAACGTGACCTTACATAAATGAAGACTGAACTATGTTGGTTTTAAGTAATAATCGTTCACGATTAAGCAGAGAAATCCAACGAATGTCTTCTTTTGGTGCCGTATTGATTTCAATAGTTGTCTGTAGAAACCGTTGGTAGACATTTCAGCGAAGCTTCGGCCTACCTTAGCTGAACGCATGCTGCATCACATTCTACGGATAAATTGGTTGCACTTGTATAAAGGAGGACAGTCATACGCTTATTCGGAAGTATCACAATGGGCAAGCTGGCCTAAGTGTATATCTCTAATTTGCTGTGTTTTGTGTCACTGCAACCTAACCTAACCTGGTCCATTCAACGGACAACTCGTTCTGTTATAACATACGAATAGGTGTAATGTTTATGGCTATCTACTTTATATAAATATAACTGTCTTAGTTGTTGGTATGTCAGGCCATATCAGCGAGATTTTAAATAACAAACGCTAGGACCTTGTGGATCACTTTCTACTACAAATTTAATAAAAATACGCTGAAGCGCCGCCTAGCATTAAAATTTGGTTTTAGCTTTCGTATGTTTATGTAGTTAAGAGATTGTTCAAATTCCCTGATTTCAGAATGTCAATAAAGTATCTTTAACAAAACCGAAAAGTGTGACTTTGATTGGCAATAAATTGTTGAGTACGAAAATGCAGTTAATCTCTATATATGTATACTTAGTCCTAGAGTAAAGTGCTGCTAACGTAGCAAAGTTAATAGGTTAAGTTAGGTTAGAGTGACCACCGGTGAGAGCCCCAGTGCACTTAGGCCCACAAAAGTCTCATTGTGCTACCACGCGGATATCTTCCCTGCTCAAACCAATAGGTCGATTCATCAAATGTCAGGAATTTCTTAGCTTCCACCTTAGCCAGATCACAAAGATTTTCAAAAAGAGCAGCACAATCGCACAGAAAATGCGTGACTGTTTCTATTTCCTCTTCGTCTTTGCGGCTCTAACAGTAAGCATTATAGGGAGCACCCAGCCATTGGGCATGCTTCCGGTTTGCCATGTGGCCGATTGTAAGTCCAACCACCAGAGATATTCCCCAGCTTTCAAGAATAAGGAGACTTCTTGTACCTCTCGCGTCCCATTCAGGCCACACGAGCTTAGTTTGGAAGCAGGATTCCAGATTGCTTCATCTCAAAACCGCTTCCCTAAGGAAGATCTCTTTCAAATTGAGCTTTCAGGTAGCGAGCGGCATGCTCAGTCCCTTCCAGGATGCCGAAAGCAGAACGGTTGTGTCCCCTCTTACAAGTTCGTCAGCCATCTCATTGCCCGATATATCCAAGTATCCAGGTACCCATACCAACTGAGGGAAGTTTGCTCAGCGATCTCTTAAGAGATTTGCGGCACTCCTCCACTGTCCTGAACTTACATGTGAACAATCCCAGCGCTTTTAGTGCAGTCTGGGTCTCAGAGTAAATGCGAATTTGATTATAGCCGTGAATAGCATTTCTCAGGTGATCAGCGGCCTCATTGGTAGCACCCACCTTCGCCTGAAAGCCGCTGCAATAATCGGGTAGGTTAAAGGATAGATGCCACCCTAGGTGAGGTGCAAAGATCCCGCTGGCCACCTTTTTATCCAGTTTGGATCCGTCAGCATACATATCTGTAGCCTATCGCTCAGTCCTGCGGCCCTTTCAACCAATAATCCCTATCCGGGATAACAACTCCGTGCAAAGTAAGTAGCACAGTAATACTCCTAAGCTTTTTTAAATGGTTTTATTTAGCTTGACTTGGCTAGCTAGCCGGCACGATTTTTTTAAATTGAAATTTA
The DNA here is from genome assembly GCF_040869045.1 of Eurosta solidaginis. Classification (NCBI taxonomy): domain Eukaryota; kingdom Metazoa; phylum Arthropoda; class Insecta; order Diptera; family Tephritidae; genus Eurosta; species Eurosta solidaginis. The sequence goes on along the minus strand of NW_027136912.1, from coordinate 732,360 downwards.
AGTAACTTCCCGCTAAGCTACAAGCTTGAAACTTGGAATATAATTCAGAAACTGATGACAATGCAATAATTAGAAAAAAAACTCGATACGGCAGGTGTGGCATAGATCGAAATATTTCAAAAATTCAGGATCGAGATTTTAAAAAAGTTTATATTTTTGAAACACATAATACATATATGAATAGAAAGCGGCCTATGATGTCCGATTTGGCTCATATTTGGAACAAATATTACATATAGTCCGGTTCAAGTGACATCAAAATATTTTTGAGTTCGAGGATGGCTTAGAATACGTGGCGCAGAGTCGAGTAAAGCCTTTGGACTGATTATGTATTGAGGACTTAAATTGTAACAAATTGTCAGGAAAGGTGCCGTGTAATAATGAGTCACTAAATGAGCTAAATAGAATGAGATTATAATAGGCAATTAATAAAGACTAAAAACTTGAAAATAAAATAATAAAAAAAAGTTTTAAGTTAAACGGTTTTATTGAAAATAATACTTACATGAAGTCATAATAATACTTAAATCTAGAAAATAATTAGGTAGATCCTAGGTATTAGTCATCGCACTCCTCATTAATCTAGGGCGTTGATCAGACAATTAAATGAAAGCGTTGGTATAGTGCGAGGAGCTTGAGCTGCTAGCCACCAGGAATAACACCCGAAAATTTTACCAAAAAATACGGCGACAGACGGAAGGTTTTAAGACCGGGGCAAACTCCTGTAGGAACGAAAACGGCGACCTTGTAATTGATGTCCAAAGAGGAGTTAGATTATGGAGGGAACACTTCTCTGCTCTCTTAAATGGAGGCAGCAATTCACCGCGCAGAGATGAAGAAGCCGATCCCGCAACCGATGATGATGGAATATATGTCCCTCCGCCTGATCATGACGAAGTTAGAATAGCAATAACTAGATTGAAAAACAACAAGGCCGTGGGCGCTGATGGATTGCCATCGGAGCTATTCAAGTACGGCGGTGAGGAGTTGGTAAGGCGCATGCAGCAATTTCTTAGCAAAATATGGGCGGGCTTCAGACCTGATAAATCTAACATCGATCAGATTTTCGCAATGTGCCAAATCTTGCAAAAAACCCGTGAAAAGAGAATTGACACACATCACCCCTTCGTCGACTTTGAAGCCGCCTTCGACAGCACGAAAAGGAGCTGCCTATATGCCGCTTTGTCTGAATTTGGTTTCCCCGCAAAACTTATACGGCTGTGCAAAATGACGTTGAGCAACACCCATCAGCTCAGTCAGAATTGGGAAAGACCTCTCCGAGACGTTCGAAACTAAACGAGGTTTCAGACAGGGTGACCCCCTATCGTGCGATTTCTTTAATTTGATGCTGGAGAAAATTATACTAGCTGCAGAACTTAACCGCACTGGAACAATATACTATAAAAGCGTGCAATTACTGGCATATGCTGATGACATTGATATCATCGGCCTAAAAACCCGTGCTGTTAGTTCTGCTTACTCCAAACTGGAAAAAGAAGCGGTAAAGATGGGTTTGATGGTGAATGAGGACAAAACGAAGTACCTGCTGCCATCGAGCAAAGAGTCAGCGCATATGCGCCTTGGCAACCACGCTACTGTTGGCAGCCATAATTTCGAAATAGTAAAAGACTTCGTTTATTTGGGAACCAGCATAAACACTAGCAACAACATCAGCACTGAAATCGAGCGAAGAATCAATCTTGCCAATAAATGCTACTTTGGACTAGGTAGGCAATTGAAAAGTAAAGTCCTATCTCGGTGAACGAAAATCGTACTCTACAAGTCAGTTATCGTACCCGTCCTGCTATATGGGGCAGAAGTATGGGCCATGACAACAGCAGATGAAGCGGCTTTGGGAGTGTTCGAGAGAAAAGTTCTTCAAAAGATTTATGGACCTATACGCGTTGGCGATGGCGAGTACCGAAAAAGATTTAATGATGAGCTGTACGAGCTATATGCAGACATCAACATAATCCATCGAATTAAAATGCAGCGGCTGCGCTGGCTGGACGATGCTATGCGAATGAATGATGATGCTACGGTCAAGAAAGTGTTTCTATCGGAACCCGCCTATGGAAGCAGAGGTAGAGGGCAGCTCCCACTCCGTTGGAAGGACCAGGTGGAAAACGATTTAAACTCCCTTGGTGTGACCAACTGGCGCCGGTTGTTGGAGCAAAGGAGTAATTGGTGCGCCATGTTGGACGGCCATAACCGTTTAGACGGTTAAGCGCCAATTAAGTAAGTAAATAAGATCAACGCCCTAGATTGATGAGGAGTGTGACGACTAGTACCTAGGACCTACCTAATTATTTTCTAGCTTTTAGTATTATTATAACTTCATGTAAGTATTGTTTTCAATAAAACCGTTTAACTTAAAACTTTTTTTTAATTATTTTATTTATTTGATAAAACATTTTTACACATTATTTGCGTAAATTTAAATGAAAAATTTATTTAAAAAAATCGATGTAAACCCACGATCTGAAAAATTCAACATAATTAATTATTTCCTTTTTATAATCGAGTTCAAAAAAACTATAGTTCATTAAACTATAACCTTCAATATACCTCACATATATCTATACATGTACTATTTATATAAATCACAAATGCAACACTGCTTCCGCTTTCGTTCAATGCTAATTAACAGATTAAGCGCGCATTATACTCAAATCTATACAAATGTAGCTCTTACAGTTGTTTATATTTAATTTTAGTACTATTAAAAAAGCTGTCAAAACAATTATTTCCATCGCAAAATGGAATATTACAATTAAAATTAGTCACTGAACCAAGTAAATCAATTTGATTCATACACAAATGATATGAAAAGCTATTGAATTATTTGTTTCAACTAAAATAAGTCATAAATATTTAGTGAGGCAATACGTGGCTCAGTTTAATTGTTAATATAATAGAGGGGAATAAAAATTAAATCAATGCTATTTATTTTATTGAGGATGAGCTATTGTTTTGATGACTTATTTGTTGTTAAAGCAAATATAATAAAAAGAGGTGTGATCACTTGTGAAGTTCGATGTGTAAACATACAAGTGACGTCTAAAAACTTATTTTTTAAGCAAACTAGAACGCACCCAAAGATGAAGTTAACACACAACAGAGGTTACTTAACCGGAAAAAATTTATCCGAGCTATTTGAGAAAAGCATCGAGGACTCCTTATTGGTAACAACACATATGGTTTAAAAATTGACTTATTATCACTAGCGAATAATTGTCGTTGACTTGTGGGCTTATAATCGGCTTTCTATTACGGAGTCATTGGCTTCTTACTGGTTTCTTCTTATCATCTTGCCATAGAAGGGTTACATATTCGGCATCGATTTTACATTAAAGTTTTATTGGTATCTATATCATAATAAGCGGAAGAGTCATCGTAAACAAATCGATTACATACCGATAACAAACAAGTAACATTTTTCTAAGAAATCGATAACGTTTCAATAGAAAATCGATACATTTTTGATAAAGAAATCGATAACCGATGGAAGGTTCGATTCGAGCTCAAGGCCAGAAACAAAACTTTTTATACTCAGTTGAGCAGAGCTCACAGAGTATAATAACTTTGATTGGATAACGGTTGGTTGTACAGGTATAAAGGAATCGAGATAGATATAGACTTCCATATATCAAAATCATCAGTATCGAACAAAAAATTTGTTTGAGCCATGCCCGTCCGTCCGCCCGTCCGTCCATTAAAACGATAACTTGAGTAAAATTTTAGGTATCTTGATAAAATTTGGTATGTAGGTTCCTGGGCACTCATCTCAGATCGCTATTTAAAATGAACGAAATCGGACTATAACCACGCCCACTTTTTCGGTATCGAAAATTTCGAAAAACACAACAAGTGCGATAATTCATTACCAAAGACGGATAAAGCGATGAAGCTTGGTAGGTGAGTTGAACTTATGACGCAGAATAGAAAATTAGTAAAATTTTGGACAATGGGCGTGGCACCGCCCACTTTTAAAAGAAGGTAATTTAAAAGTTTTGCGAGCTGTAATATGGCAGTCGTTGAAGATATCATTACGAAATTTGGCTAGAACGTTACCCCTATTACTATATGTATGCTTTATAAAAATTAGCAAAATCGGAGTACGACCATGCCCACTTAAAAAAAAAAGTTGTTCAAAGTTAAATTTTAACATAAAATTTAATATCTTCACAGTATATAAGAAAATTATGTCAAGATTCAACCCCAGTAATGATATGGTGTAACAAAATAAAAGAAAATTTCAAAATGGGCGTGGCTCCGCCCTTTTTCATTTAATTTGTCTAGGATACTTTTAATGCTATAAGTCGAACAAAAATTTACCAATCCTTGTGAAATTTGATAGGGGCTTAGAGGAGGATAACTCCTTTCTGTGAAAAAGGGCGGAATCGGTTGAAGTCACGCCCAGTTTTTAAAGACAGCCGACCGTCTGTCCTTCCGCTCGGCCGTTAACACGATAACTTGAGCAAAAATCGATATATCTTTACTAAAGTCAGTTCACGTACTTATCTGAACTCACTTTGTATTTGTGCAAAAGATGGCCGAAATCCGACTATGACCACGCCCACTTTTTCGATATCGAAAATTACGAAAAATGAAAAAAATGCCATAATTCTATACCACATACGAAAAAAGGGATGAAACATGGTAATTGGATTGGTTATATTTTGACTTTAGAATAAAACTTTGTAAAATGGGTGTGACACCTACCATATTAAGTAGAAGAAAATGAAAAAGTTCTGCAGGGCGATATCAAAAGTCCTTGGAATTATGGCAGGAATACTGTTCGTGGTATTACATATATAAATAAATTAGCGGTACCCAATAGATGATGTTCTGGGTCAACCTGGTCCACATTTTGGTCGATATCTCGAAAACGCCTTCACATATACAACTACCACCACTCCCTTTTAAAACCCTCATTAATACCTTTAATTTGATATCCATATCATACAAACACATTTTAGAGTCACCCCTGGTCCACTTTTATGGCGACATCCCTAAATGGCGTCCACCTATAGAACTATGGTCCCCTCCCTCTTAGAATAATCTTTAATACCTTCCATTTGATACACGTGTCATACAAACACATTCTAGGGTTACTTACTTACTTAATTGGCGCTTAACCGTCTAAACGGTTATGGCCGTCCAACAAGGCGCGCCAGTCGCTCCTTCGCTCCGCCAACCGGCGCCAATTGGTCACACCAAGGGAGTTTAAATCGTTTTCCACCTGGTCCTTCCAACGGAAGGTTACCCTAGGTTAATTTTGCTAAATGGTGATTTTCCCTTATTTTGTTTCCAAAGCTCTCAGCTGAGTATGTAATGTTCGGTTACACCCGAACTCAGCCTTCCTTACTTGCTTCTAATGACAATTATTGTTTTTTTAATTTTTCTATAATTATTCGAAATTGATCTATCTGCACAGCTATGACAAGTAGAAATTTAATACTTCACACACTTTTCATTAATGTTGGCTATTTATAAACGAGCAAAGTGAACGAGCCAACGCACAAAGCAACGCGCGCGTATACCACGGCGTATACGTAACCAAAAACGGCGGCAAGGTGTCTGAAAAATTTTCTACTTACTGTTCCAAAAACAAAATACAATTTTTCAATTATAGAAAAATTAAAAAAACAATAATTATCATTACATAAAAATTATTGTTTCTGACCTTGAGCTCCAATCGAACCTTGCATCATTTATCAATAGGCCGATAAAAACAAAAAGAAATCGATAACCGCTCCATAACAATCCCATAATAAATGTATAGCTTTCCTAAAACAAATTGATAGCCTTTTAATGCATGTATAACTTTCCGGTAGGTAGTCGATAACTTTTTAATAACAAGTCGATAACATTCCGATAACACTGCAATAAGAAATTGATAACAATCCTATAGCATATTGATAACATATTATAATATTTTCGATTATAAATGAAAAAATATTTGATAAAAAAGATTTAATATAACTTAGTTTATCTTAATTGAATTTAGTTTAATTAATTTAGAATAAATAAATAAATGTAAGGCGCGATTACATCCGAAGAATTTAGTGCCGAGCTTCGCTTATTTATTAATTCAGTCGAATTAGATTTAGGTAAGCTTAATTTAATTAAATTTAAATTAATATAATTTAGTTAAATTTAATTTATTTAAGTTTAATTATATTTCATTTAATTTAGTTTAATTTATTTTGATTTAATTAAATTTAATTTCATTTCATTTAATTTCATTTCATTTAGTTTAACTTATTCAAATTAAATAAAATTCAATTCAATTTAATTTAATTTATATTAATTTTCATTTTATGTAATTCCATTTATTTTAATTTAATGTGATTTAATTTGATTTCGTTTAAGTAAATTTTTTTACTTGATTTTATGTTTTTTCTACTATATGTTGTTACGAATATTAGCAACACTAAGGGATAGTGTCATCTCTAAGCCGATGCTAAGCAGTGACTGTATGCACAACCATAAATCAATTACGTATCTACATAAACGAATAAATCATTATGTCTACACATATGTACGTACACGCAGCGGAGAAGAGATGCACAAACACATGCAGATATCTTATCTGAGATGCTCCCAAAAGTATGCAATTGTAATTGTGGAAGTGTCGCTAACAAATACACGCGCATATGAGAAGCTATATACATGCATCTGTAGTTATAATTATAGTAACTAAGTAAATTTTGGAAGCGCCTAGAAGATGCCACGAGGAAATCACAGAGTATAAAAGCACCAACAAAAGAGGCGCTACAATCAGTTTTGATTAAGCACGCAATCTGTCGGGCAATAATAGAGTTATTTATTGTGAAGTACTTTAATAAAGGTCATTTTGAATTATTAAATATTGGAGTTATTTATTCAACAATTTAGTGATTCGAACTTAGCAGAAGGTTGCAAATAAGAGGACTTGCAGTAAATTCGGTACAATATTATTATTTTTTTTTCTTTAACATAATAACATTTTTTCATGTTATTATATATACTTCACTTTTTAAATATAATTAAATTTTTAATTCAATCAATCGTATCTAATTTAATTTCGTTTAATTCAATTTAATCTAGTTAAATCAAATTTAATTTAATTTAGTTCAATTAAATTAAATTGAAGTATATTAGTTGGCGGCCACCGTGGTTTAATGGTAGCGTGCTACGCCTACCACACCTTATGCCCTTGTTTCACACTCCGGGCAAAGCGACATCAAAATTTTAGAAAAAAGGTTTGTCAATTAGAAGAACATTTTTCCAAGCGGGGTCGACCCTCGGCAATGTTTGGCAAGTACTCCGGGTATATGTCTGCCTTGAAAAGTTCTCAGTGAAAATTCATCTGCCTTGCAGATGCCGTTCGTAGACGGCATAAAACATGCAGGCCCCGTTCGGCCAATTTGTAGAGAAAATCAAGAGGAGCACGACGCAAATTGGAAGAGAAGCTCGGCCTCTTCAATCTTTTCGGAGGTTATCGCGCCTTACACTAATTTTTTATTAAATTAAACGAAGAAAATCAAATTAAATTAGATATGTTTAAATTGGATTGAATTAAATTAAATTAAACTAAACTAAATTAAATGAGATGAAAGGAAATTAAATTTGTTAAACTAAACTAAACAAAAAAAATTTAATTAAACTAAATTAAATTAAATTTAAAAAGTCAAGTGAATCTAATAACAAAAAATAAAAAGAAATAATGTAAAATAAGTCAAAATAAAATATAGTGAAAAATGCATAAAATAAAATAAAAAATTTAATTAAGTGAAATCAAATTAAGTAAAATTAATTAAGTTAACTAAATTTATTTTCATATAATTTTTTTAAAACTAATTTAACTTAATTCAGTGTAATTTAATTTAGCTTGATTTAATTAAATTTTGTGTAATTTAATTTCACTTGGTTTATTAAATTAAATTAAAATTTGGTTTAATTTAATTTAATTTAATTTAGCTTAATTAGTTTTCGATACGTGATCGTAGAGCACGCTCCGGGCCCTGGCTCTTTAATTCCAGCATAGCAGCAAATTGTATAACTGTTTGAGCACGTGCGAGCTGAAAAATTGTGTATCTGCCCAGACCATAACCCATTAAGCCCGGCACGTTGCGTCTGTGCAACGTTTACGGCTTCGCATATATTTCACAGGTTTGCGGAAAATTTTACGAAAAAACATTTAAAATTTAATGAAAATATACTTACTTAAAACGTGTTGTATTTATATTTGTATGTAGTAAAAACTTATACATATTTATTTTGTTTTGAATATCCGCAATTTTTTGGATGTCTTTTGTTAAATTATTAAAGTTACGAAAATTTTCTTGTTACCCTTATTTTGTCTAAACAGATTGCCTGAAAATAAATTTTGCAAAATTTTATATAGCAACATGTAGCATATATATGCATTAAATTGTACGCTGCGCAAAAGCAACGTTAGGACTTGACGCTAATCATATTTTCAACCGGCAGCATTCAGCCGTGTGATCATCTAAAATGATATAGAAAATATAGTTAAATCAGAACGAGGAGGATGAAGTCATAAATAATATTAAAAATTTGCGTCCGTTCAAATGATATTACTGCTGGAGACTGTAGATGCAGCTAGTGACACAGAAGATGTGGACGAAGATGTACTACTGCATTCAGATCAAGCCGAGAAATTTCCTGGGGAAGTTGATGGTGCAGTGGAAATTATTTGCTTATTCAACGACGACAACGATCGAATCGAAGAAAACCAACTTGGAGAGTTGGCTCCTGGGCAAATCATCATGCCAGAAAAAGCTAAGTCGAGTAAGTCCGCCAAATAAGAAATTTCACAACAGTCTGTTGACTCTTTAATTGAATATTATGGAGCCTTGTTTGAAAAACTGGGTAAATACATATATAATAAAAAATAGTGGAGCAATTTTTAACCGTCTCAATTTTTTTTAAGTTATACTACATTACTTTCAAGAGATTTGACAGAAATTCAAACGTTCATTGGAATTTTGTATGTTACCGGATTCAATACCAAGCCATCAATAAGAAGCCACTGCTATTGTTGTTGTAGCAGTGCTTCGCCCCATCCAATAGGTGCGACCGATCACACATTGTCATCAATGTTCTCTAATGGGAGTCCAAAGAAACTCGCTGTTTCAACAGGGGTGGACTATAATGAGAGGGGTATGAGAGGGGTGTTAGAGGCGTTGGTTCCACAATTCAGTTAAAGAGATGGTTCGTGTAATGGGGGGACACATTACAAGCAGGACATATGTTTTGTATATCGGGGTTGATTCTGGATAGGTAAGAGTTTAACCTGTTACAGTACTCGCATTTCCCTAGGGAGAATACGTTCCTCCTCTGCTAGTTTTGGATATTGTTCTTTGAGTACAGGATTCACCGGGCAATTCCTGGTATAGAGGTCCAACGCCTGTTTGTGGAGTTCACTGGGGACATAGGATAACCCCATAAGAAGCTACTGGTCGAATTGCTTGTCCTTTGTATGTGCTTTTCGCAATATCGTAATGAAAACATATTTTATTTATTATTATGATTCCTGTTTTACAATTTTCGCACAAAGGAAATAAATTTTTGTAAAAATAAAATGAACTGAAAAGTAAAAATGAACAAAAATGAAATATCCAAAGAAAACAAATATTCAAATATTCAATACTTAAAGTATTTGAGAAATAAAATTTTGTATGGAAAATCTTCAAGTCCAAGGTGTGGAAATGAAAATATCTAGCATCAATACTGCGGGACATTTTTTACTCAACCATGCCATGAACAAAAATGTTTACACACTCATCATTCAAATGCGTTATTCCACAGTGATTTCTTGTTTGTTACAGAATTGAAGTCAATCTACGCTTATATAGCAAGATTGTGATACATATTGATATACAACAGCTCCATAACAATACGCAAATAAAGCGAGGTCCATCCGTCCTTCCATCCAACCCATCGCTCATCTGTTCAGTTGTTCAAAATAAAAAATTCTCATAGACTTTTCTGCTGTATTGATTGCTTGTAAATCTTTGCATTGGCTCTTGTGCCTTAAAGAAAGAGTTAATACAACGAAATCCGATATTACAGATGCCATACCGCAACAGTAAAATATCGACGAAGTAAAGGATAAACCGATAGGCATAAAGGATACTTACAAGTCCATATAGGCACGAGTGAAATAATATCGCACAAAACTGAGTGGAATCAAAATAGCGACAATGGATATTGGGCGCATCACAACGATGGCGAAGAGACGCTGTGAAAGCATTTTATATCAATAACTCAAGTAAGGAAGAGATAGATGGGAGAAATTGTCAAAGTCTTAGGCGAAGTAAAACTGAAAGAAGGCAGTCAGTAAACACACAAATGAGAAACGTGAAAACATTTCCGTTGGCTGAAGAGAAATTTGAACTTATTTGTTTTTTCAGCAAGAGCGAGTCAGGGAGTGGGTTAAAAGCGACGGACGTTTTAAAAGGAAAGTGAACAGACTTTGTAGAAAGTAGGTTGGGCACAAAATATACTTTGTATTGAATTTTAAAAAGTGGCTGAAATTGTTAGGCATTATGATGAGGCATGTAGTACTGTTTAGACGAGAGTGATGACGCGCGGAAGGCTTGTTTGTAGTAAGTGAAGAGACAATTTTACATGAAGCGTCAAAGTGAAAATTTAACACAAAATCTTTCGACCGGCTAGTGCATGATTGAATTCAAAGTATACTTTAAGGCGAAGGATGTGAGTAGATGTTTATATTCGGGTGTTGATAAAGGAAGATCTTAAATAAAATACGATGGAGGTAAAATAGATTTCAGAAAATGCTGTTTTCGAGTCAGAGCGAGTTGTGGAATTCCATCCTTGTCGTCTTGAGCAAATTCGAGCTGGTGTGGGAGAAACACTTTACGACGATGACAATACTTTATACGCGTTGGCAACTATGACAGCTACAATAATGCTTCAAATAAGTTGGTTCTTATAAAATTTTACATCTTCATGATAATGCATGTAATAGCTCCCACCCTTCCAAGCAGGGCAGCAGGCTGTGAACTTTTAGTGTCGCGCATAAAAAATAACTTGGATACCCTTTTCATAATGTTGGGAAAATATTTACCTCAAAAGCGTAAAAAATGACGCAGCTCCTGCAAATGCTCTTAAAAGGAATCATCTTTATCTCAGCGTACAGGCCGAGTAGCCAGTGTCCCGCAATTGTGGCAGTGACGCTAAAGATTTCTCTCTGTCCTCGCACTATCGTAGTTCGGTCAAATTTGATTGGTTATCTTGCAGGTCTTCAAGGAGTAACAGTTGAACCACCGGTGTAGAGTGAAGTCGCGTCCTTTCTTTGCATCCCATCCCTTAATCATCAAAAATATTTCAATACTTGCCTGCCATGCCTCGTCGAAAAAAGTTAATAGCGAAAGTAAGAAAAAATGTCGAAAAAAGTTTACATGAGTAGAAAGTGAGGCACAGGATAATGTAAAAAATATTGTTTACACCGATTAATAAAGGCCAACCACATGCCAATTCAGGCCAATGTGTCTACTTCACTTATTGAAGTGCTTGTTATTGGTATTACATTTTATACCCGGATGTAATGAGCTAAGAGCGAGTCATTTATTTCAAAAAAATTTGAACAGTGTAATGGTGAAATTCGGTTTCCATATCCACGCGCTTCATTCCGACGTGCTGGCTTGGGCTTAACTTTTCTTTGCTCCTAGTGCAGGTACTTTCTACATATTGTTTAATATGGTCAATAGGTGATGTTCTCTCACTCCCACTATTACTTCCACTCTCACTCCCACTATTACTCCCACCCCACTCATACTCTCCCTCTTCTCTGACTTCCACTCCTATTTCTACTTTCACTCCTCTCACTCCCAGTCGCACTCACATTCCAACTCTAACTGCAACTCTCACTCCCTTTCCCACTCCAACCTTCTTACTTCTTACTACTACTCCAACCTTCCACTTAAACTCTAAATCTCACTCGTACATGCTCTCGCATTCCCACTTTCGCCCCAATGCCACTCCAACTCTCGCTGTCATTCCCTTTCCAACTTTCACTCCCACTCCGGCTCATACTTCCACCTCTTATTCTCCATCGCTCCAAGTCTTGGTCTAACTTTTTTTCATTCTTGCCATTTTCTAGTAAGAAAAAACAACTGGGTATAATTATTACTTATATTTAAGGAAAACATTTTTTACTGCATTTTATACTCATTCTGTTCTTCGTATCGATATCCCACCATTCCGTTTTCACTCAATATCCCTTCTACGTATTTTTTGCGTTTATTCTTTTTCAGCCGCTCATTTTTTATTGTCAATTTTATGTGTATCTAGCCCTTAAGTAGGTGAACATAACCAGATAAGTATACAAATACAATGAAATGGAGCAGTTTATGCTTGGTGTTCTGTGGAAGTTGTTACTTCTACTTTTGTTATAAATCTTACAGACAAATTATTTATTGTGACTAGAAACCTATCAGGGCAGTGGCAGCACAAAAGTGCCAGCCTGAGTGAACGGACTAATTTAGCAACGATAATAATAATAATAGTAATATAAAATCTTAAAAAGGTGTATGTGAATTACGTATAAACAGAGCGAACGGGAGGCTTTAGTAGCTATAAAAAATATATGATTGTCCTGACACCATTTTATTTGTCACCATCATCATTATCAGCAAAAGCACTGGATATTGAAAGTGTCAGTTGATGACCAAAACCATTTGTCAAGAATTTTATGATGTCACGTCCGCTTGAAGAGGCAGAGTGTGAGTGGAGCTGATGTGCTATTGTACATATGTACATATGTAGAAATTATATAAATATACTCGCATGAGTTGTTCTTGCAGTGATAAAGACTCTCCCGAAGGTTTTGCATAGGTTTGTCGATGTTGATGGTCTTTTGCCTGATATAGATTTAGTACGTTTAGGTGAAAGCACCATTAAGGTAAAAGCGCGACCCTCTCAGGAACGATTTTGTATGATCGGATTGAACCTTGAAGGCCATCCCCCATAGTGTCATGAAGAACTTGTGGTCGACACAGCCTCGCCTGCTAAAGAAGGTGTGGTTGAAAATTGGGTTTGTGAAGCTATTAACAACCCTAACTCCCGCTATCACTCCATTCCCACTCCAACCTACACTTCCACTCTAACTCTCACTCATACACGCTTTTACTCCCACTCACATTCCCACTCGCTGGAAACCCCTTTGAATAATTAAGATACATATATGTGTGTAATTATTGCGTTCGAACGGACATCCTTAGCGAGTAATCGCATAATATACAGCCTATTTTTATTTATAAAAATATAACAAAATGATAATTATCAACTTAAAAAATGCAAAATCTATATGAAATGATTGGGTTTTGCAACCCTGACAGCTGCTCTCTGTATGCCATTCTGCACATTCCAACTGTAGACCTGGTGGCGAAGAATATGGCCTTAACAACGAGACTCAATGCCTCGAGGCAGCTTCAGCGCAGACGATACAACCATAATGGATAGTGTTATCAAATATTAGACGGACATACTGCCTCGTTCCCTACTTGCGCTTCGATTGGTATCAGATAGAGCAAGTTCGCTAAAATAGCAGACGAGGCGATACACGCGTATACCGATGGCTCCAAAGTAATGCAAGGCGTAGGAGCTGCGGCATACTGCGTGGATCCGGGAACAAACAAATGCTAGAAGCTTCCAGATCGCTGTAGGGTTTCTTAGGCGGAACTATTTGCAGCGAAGTCAATTTTTACAATGAATGCCAAGCATCAATTAAGGCAATAATTTCTAGTACAGCAACAACTTAAAGTATTTAAGAGTGTAAGCAATCTTTAGCAAGAATCGGGATAGAGAGAAATATTTATATATTTGGTCCCTGGACATACGGTAGTAGATGGAAACGAAGAATGTAATGAGCTAGCTAAACATGGCGCATCGCTGTTGTTGTTTTAACAGTGTTCGCCGCATTCAATGGGCACGACCACTTACAAACTGGCAATTTCAATAGGGGCGGACCATAGGGAGCTAGGTGTTAGAGGCGTATGTCCACATTACAATTGAAAAGATGGTTGGTGTCATGTGGGGACACATCACATGCAGGACATACGTTACGTATGTCGGGGTTGATTCTGAACAAGTAAGAGTTTAACTTGTTACAGTATCCAGAACGAAGTTGGGTCAGGGTGACTTTTGTCTCCTTGGTAATGTGCTTTCTTCCTTTGCAAGGGTAGGATATTGCATATTAATAACACGGTTCACCGGGCGTGTCCTGACAAAGGCGTTTACCGATTATGTGTGGATTTGGTTAAAGGCCTGCTTATGCTTGCCTGGATCAAGCGGCTGTGTTGGCAGATGCCGGATCTCGTCATAGTGTTTATGGATACGTTTCTTTAATCCCCGTGGAGGCGGGGCTGTTGTTTGCTAGGATGTCCCGGTTTGTGGCAATTAAGCAAAAACTGCTGGTTCTGCATTTCGTTGTGCTCTTTAGTATTGAGCTCTTAGGTCTCACTATGCAGGTGGTGTTCGGGGGCATTAGGAGACATCCGGTGGCAGTTCTGAGTGCAGCATTTTGACAGGTCTGTAACCTTTTTCAGTGAGAATTTTTAAGACCAGGCGATCAAACTGGTGACGCATAGGTCATGAGCGGCCGGCCGATTGCCTTGTACGTGATTAGCAACGCTTCTTTATCTTTTCCCCATGTACTGCCCCAGCAAGCAACTTGAGGATTTTGTTGCAACTTTGTACTTTAGAAATAATCTCGGTGGCATGAACCTTGAAGGTTGAGAGTATTATCGAACGTTACCCCTAAGATCTTTGGGTGACTGACAGTCGGTAGTGTGACACCATCGACGTGTACATCCAATATTTGCGACATCTGTTCCTTCCGCGTCGTAAACAGGGTGGCCGTGGATTTTGTCGGTGATAATTTCAAGTTTCGCGAGGTGAAGAAACTAGACAGATTGGGGAGATAGCTGTTTATTTTAAAACTAATTCATCAATTGAAGGGCCACGTCCTGTAGCCATAATCGTGCAGTCGTCAGCATAGGAAGTTATTGTGACTCCTTCTGGTGGGGAAGGGAGTTTTGATATAAGCGCTTTGCTCGAACCTTGAACCGTAGACGTTCCAACCAGATAGGGCGAGATTAATATAAGGCAAGAGATACACATGATCATTGAGCAAACTTTTGATAACACCATGGACTTTACGCAGTCTATTTGAGTTAAACCCAACTTAACCTATTGAAAGGTCTGATAGGACTCTGCTGGCCGGTAGCAACAGTTAAGCTAGCTGCCGGGATATCAACATACATCCGTATTTAGCGACTTGGTGTAAGGATAAAAGCAACGAGTTTTCCTTTTCCAAAATTGTTCGGAACTATTTTATTATTATTTTTATGTAAAAATCTTCACGGAAGTTAGTTCCACAACTCCGCATATGTTCCGGTATTTTCTTGTGATAACCAATCAAAATATTTCCTTTATTAAGTTTTATTAATTAAGCATAACATTTGAGTAATTGTTTTTCTTTCTTTTCAGGTAAATTTTGTACAAATTTTGATGCTTGATATTTTAACGTGGTAAGCGATTTTGCATAAAATCAACTTGATGCATTCTATCACTTTTCAACTCTAAAAACTAAATTTGTTTACACTTTTGACCAATTTTCAAACTATGATTTTAAAAAATATGTCAAATTTCTTAAACTTTGGGAGAAGCAATTGTCGGGTTTTTATACTATTGGCTTGTTCCTTATGTACTTAAAAATTTGATATGCGCCTAAAATTATGCAGCGCCTTTTACGTACATAAAAGGGGCTTATAAAAACTCGTTCTAGCAGAGCTGTCATTCCAATTTAACATCAAACGTTGCTCAGCTTATTTCACTGTAGTCAAATGTGATTGTACTTTTTTATTGTAAAAAGTACAATCTACAATCAACTTGATTGTTAGCTTTTCTTTTGCAATCAACTTGATTGCAGTTAATTCGCTAACGCAATCAAATACTGTCATTGCAATCAATTTGGGACTTGGATATATCACAAGCGTTCCGGTTAGTTTGCGAGTATATGCAAACATACGCAATGCATATATATTTCTTATATTTTACAGGCCTACAACGGTTCTGGCACTGTCAACAGTGGCACTTTTACAATTTTCCATAATTTAATAGCTTTCTATATTTATACTAGAAGACCCGGCAGACGTTGTCCTGCCCTAAATTTGGCCTATCTGCATACATTTTAAGAAGCTTTTTCCGTCTGTTTCTGTCCTCCCCCCTCTTCACTTTTTCCTAATCCTTTTATTCACCCTTCCCTCCGTCTTTTTCGCTTCATCTCTCTTCGTCTCATTCTACCTCTTTCTCAATCTTCTTCTCCTTCTCTCTTCTCTCAATTTCTTCTCATTCTTCTGCATCCCCTATTGCCCGTCCCAGAGGGTGGTATGTATTTTATTCCAGTCCCTGTCCCACTCTGAGTCTCAGTCCCAGTCCTAGTCCTAATCCCAGTCCCAGTCCGTCTCTGGATAATATATTACTCTGTACTAACGCACTCATAAACAGCTTTCATTTGATTTCCATACTGTATAAACACTGTCTAGGCATTCACTGGCCCACGTTTTGGCCATTATCTCGAGACCCTATTCACCCAGGGGTATGAAAATTACCCTCTACACATCTAAAGACTCTCCTGAATTAAAAAAATGTCATAGTACCTTTAAATCGCGGGCCTCTCAGAAACCGGCCCCCACCCTCTCGGCGGGCCTGGTGATGTGCTATACTTGATATCATTCGCTATAATATTTTTTATTGATAAGCAGGTTGTTTAATTAAACACCAAGCAATTACACGGAAGTATATCCGCAGCACCTGAAAATATGAGTGCCACTGCGTATACGTAACATTTTATTATTACGTATAAACAAATAAAAAAATTTGCAATAAAATAATATTGCGACTATAAACTGAGATATAACCTACCCTATGTCTCAAGTTAGATCAAACTACACACGGGGTGCTAAACAAATTCAAAATCGGTTCAGTAGTTTAGGAGTCCATCGCGGCCGAAAATGTTGTGACACGTGTTTTTTATATTAAGATTATAGCAACGCTTCTCGCTTCTACTCTGGTGTCAGCCCTATTTTTTGTTTGGGACGTTGATATATGTAGTTTATATAAGTAGTTATTCCTTCACAAACTCTCAATATCTATCGGTTTGTTTGAACTGAGTGAGTGGCAAGTACACTTAATATAAAACAAATTAGTTTCATTATTTTACTTAGTTTTCAATTCATTAAACTTAACGCTTCATCAGCGGCAAGCCCTGTGGTGAGAAATTCAAAATTATATGTGGGTTAACGAATGTGCGGTAAATTTTTTGGGCAATATTGTGAATTTTTACCTGGGTGAAAAAGAAAGAAAAGTACCAAAATCGTGGCAACTGCATAAAAAGGACCAAAATTGAAGAAAACGGTCCAGCGGACTAAATCGAGTTGGAATGCACAATTTTTGATCCAAATGGACAAAATGGCAACCATGGTACCTTGTATAAGTTTACACACCAACATGTGGATGTTTGTCATTGTTTTCCAATAATAAACCAGGCATGCTTAACGAACGAAACGATATCATTTCGTTACGATAATCAACGCTAATAAACGAAACGAAGTCACTTCGTTTCGTTTATTAACGTTAAGAACGTCAAATTAACGTTAATTTGCATGCCTGTAATAAACAAACATGCATAAATAAATATTCATACAGCAGCGGCTGTATGCCGGTATTTCATTGCACTGGCACACATACATACATATGTACATACATAGCAGCAAGTACAACAGTAGCCAAGCGCCCTGCACTGCTGCTTACATACTTTTTCTTCATGCCGATGCTTCGTGATAACCGAAGCAAAATCGTTCGCTAAATAAACTTGAACAGGTGGTCGCATGCCAGTTTTTAATTACCCAGTGTTAAGTGATAAAGTGAAAATGTTAAATAAAATTGTGAAGTATAAATAAAATGTTTTATTTAGAAGTGGTTCTTTATAGTAAAGTGGTCAAAAATGTGTTCGGAAACTGCTTCAATAAATTCATAAACTGCAGGGGATATAAAAAGAAAAAAAAAAGAAGAAATATGGTGCTAAGACTTCTACTCCAACCAGGTAAGTAATTTCTAAGCAGATTAGGTTTGGAAATTTTAATTTGGAAAGGAATTTATTTAGGTAACTACACTTCGGTTTCGAAATTTCCCCATTACTTAAATGAATTGCAAGAATAATTGAAAAAGCTCTTATTGTATATATGCGATTCAAAGAGTGATTGTATGTGGTCAGACTGCAGGTAATTACCCTGCAAAAATTGCGATTAGTCTAGGTTGAATGCGGGAGTATACGACCAGTGCCAGTTTTGATCTCTTTGTATGAGTTGAACTGTTCCCTTTCGGTTGAGCATGTCATATGAAGAGACTAATTGTACCCATTTATAACCGAAAGGGATCCATAGGGCCAACCCCTAGCGGGTTAGGGGGTCAGCGGTAGGTATGCCTGTCGTAAGAGGCGACTAAAATACCAGATTCAAGGGGCTGTGTGGCGCAACCCTTCAGGTTGCCAGCGCCATATATAACTTCTCCAAACCCAATTTTCAACCTCACCTATCCGCGGCGAATCCTGTTTCACTAACAAACGAGGCTCTGGTGACACTAAGCTCCTCATGGAACTTGGGGTTGGGGAGGGAGGGAATGGCCTGAAGGTTTAATGTGGCCACATAAATCGTTCCCGAGATGGTCGGGCTAGCACTTTATGGTGCTATGGTACCGGAGCGTACCGGATCTGTATCCGGTAAAGGACCATCACATCGATAACACTCCCCAAAGCCAAAGCCTTCGGGAAGAAACCTTATCGCTACAACAACAACAACAACAACAACAACCAATCCCCTTTGTATCCATATGGGAACATATGAAGACTAGCCCCTTTGCGGTTCAATAAGGACTCAAATAGAACCCAGTCGAATTTTTCATGGCAAAACCACAATCGAAGAGTTCGCCAAGCTACCAAATCCGCTTTTCAAAAAGTAATAGAAAATATTATCCGAAAATTCAACCCTAACTCCGGCGTAGGCGTTAAGTCCTAGTAATTTAGGTTCGGTATAGGGCTCCGCATTTTTCTTAAATAATTCGATTCAATCACATGTAATCTTTTTTTATTTTACTCCCTTCGTTGCCGTTATTTTTAATATTTTTTAAAATACGCTACATATATTTCAAACTGACTAATTCCAACTGTACCCGAAACGGACTAAAGGAGATCAATTATGCCTAAATGTAGACAAAAGGGATCAATCGGAGGCCAATCCCTTTAGGGATTAATCGCACGATTTTGCAGGGTATTTTTAATTTCTCTAGCTAGCGCTGAAATAGGTTTATTTGAGATAATTAGCAACAGGAAGGAGAGCCAAGTTCGGTGAAATCTTTCGCATTAATTTCATTACCAAGGAAGTCGGTCCAAAACCAAATTTTTCGATAATACGAAAATCTTTTTCTCATATTGGCAACGTCCATGTCTTCTGGCCACAAATAAGGACAGGTATGGTACGATTATACCGTCGCCGTTACTACCGCTCTGGCTCTGAACATGAAAAGAGCATAGAGCAGAACCATTCGGGTTAATTTCAGGTAGTATTTCGGGCTAATTTCAGAATTATTTATAGGTCTTTTGGGGAACAGTTCGGTGCCAATTCGTGTTGATTTTGGGCACGATATCGTGGTGCTCCCATGGTAATTTGGGAATTATTCCGAAATGATTTTCGAAACTTTTTCAAGGTCTTCCTGCCATCGTTTGTGTTTTGGGATTATTTGGTTCTCGTGTAAAATTTGGATTGGTTTTGGGGAGTCTATCGTGATGCTCTGGGGAAGTACGGGCTGCCTATTCTTTTTTGGTTCCCATAACTTGGTAATACAACACACACGTGTGCATACAGTGTTCGGCGACCATCTCAGGTAGCCTTTACTTAACGGAGTTCCGAACTGCCTCAACCTGCCTTCCTTTATTGTTTGTCGGAACATCCAATACAGCCTTGTGATGTTACGTGATCACCTCAATATGGGTTTGTGAAATAATCTCCTGACCCTGACCCGATACAACAAAGACGCTCCGGTACTCCTTCATTACTTCCTCGTTCTTCACTCTCTTATCTCTTATCATAACCACAAGCACCACCTTTTCTATTTTTGCTGATTTTTTTTTAGAATAAAAGGAGCTTTCAGGTACCTTGTTTTCACTCCGTAACAGAAAAGTGCTATAAAAAAGAGAAAGAAAGCTTGCCTCCAGGAACTAATTGATAGTGTCGATCTTGATCCTTGGGGATTGTCTTACAGATCAGTAATGGCTTAATTTTAGGAGCAGACAGCAGATAGCCGTACATGCTCGATAATAATTAGAAGCTTCCTTCAAACTCTTTTTCCGACTCAAGACGGCTGGACCCGTGAAAGCTATGACCTCGAAGGTGTACAAACCCCACGAGTAAAAGAGAAAAAGTTACTAGATGCAACACATAGATTTGCCAATTTTAAGTCTCCAGGTCTCGATGGAGCTCCAAATAAAGCCTTTAAGGCGGAGATATTGTCTAGAACATAAGTATTTATGGATCTAAAACTCTTAAAAACTTGTACTTCTACTGAAACCTTGTAAGATACTTATCTCATACAGACCACTTTGTATGTTGGATTCGATGGGAAAGATTCTCGATCATATTTTCATTGAACTTCTACATCAGACCCTAGAAAGCCCAGTCAGTTTAAATTTCGAAAATAAAGGCCCAGGATAGATGCAATACAAATAGTTGCCAATATAGCCTGTTAAATCATAACCGGGGATCAAATTAAAATGAGGCCCTGTGCATGGAATTACCTAATGCTCCTAACATTGCAAACTCGTTGCAGAAAACAGCTATAAAACTTTGGTACACTTGCTAACCTGCGTATAATAATTGGTAGCTATTTTAGTTATATAGTAATACTCTTTGATACGTACAACATCAACGGCGACGTCCCACAGTGATCTGTTCTAGGACCAACGCTATGGAGTGTGCTGTATGACGTTGTACTACAAATCGACCTTCCGGAGACCCGCACACTGTCGGGTACGCAAATGATACTGTCGTCGTAGAAATTGCCAAGAAACTGGATCTTCTTCAAGCATTGTGTACTGACGTTGATGAAAGAATAAAGGAATGACAGCCAAATATTGAGCGGGAGATGATTAGCGAAATAGACAGAAGTGGTATTGGCGAGTGTAAACTGAAAGGTGGATGAGTAATTAGTGTCCATGGGAGATTATAAAATAAATTCAAAGCCTTACTTGAAATGTTTAGGATTAAACTAAAACTCTACACAAACGTTCAAAGAGTATTTCAGGTGGTGATAGAGAAAGTTTTTAAGGTAAGTGGAGCCCAACATCGACGGCCTAGGCGAAGCTACCCGCCAGATTTTGTCCAACTTAATCAACTCGATAATATTCTACGCAGCACAAGTGTGCCACGGATCTAAAATGACCCACCAAATAAATATACCAGCAGCTTACCGAATTATTGCGTTGTCGGACAACACGATCTTTGTTTTATCTCGGAAAACCCCCGCAGATCTGCTGTTTGGTGGAATCGCCGATCGCTATGGCATTAGAGGACGATCAACTGCAGGTTCCATGAAAAGTGCAAGGTCACGAGCAATAATCAGGGTTTAAGCAAGGTGCGAAGAACGGAAGAATGGTATGGGCGGAAGCACGGTGAACTTAATTACCACCTCACGCAGATATTGAGTGCACACGGTGGTTGCAAGGAGTATTTATATAAACGCAAGATAGAGGAGGATCCTTTCCCTTCCTACTCTCCCTCCGAGTTGGAGAGCACAGAACACTTAATGTATCATTGCACACGTTTTCTCGACGAAAGGCTCTCTATACACAGAGTTTTTGGCGGGGAACCTTCCTTGATGAATTTAGTTCCTCTAATGTATAGGTACATAAATCGGTGGACTGCTGCCCATCTTAGGTTTCCTAGCTATGACGCGATTGATGCAAGCTTAGAAGAAGCACAGCGAATAGCACAGGCGAAGTAGCAGCGATCAAATCGATTCTAACTCCTAAGCGCAGTCCCGCGGAGTGTGGATACATGAACAGTTATAGTTTGGTTTCATTGGGCCACTTAAGGGCAGTGCACTGCCACAACGTCCAAGAAAAATAGCCTAACCTATTTTGAGACCGAAATAGGTTGACTAGTAGTTAGTTGACAAGTGATGCAAAAATAGTTGATTATTATTTTGCGCCCTTTGCTATAAAGAAGTACTTAACTTTATGGAGAACCAACTTCCAGTTAACCGGTAGTCAGCTTCTTGTCATGCTGGTTTATAAATTGTTCGTGAATTTCAAAATAATGATCTATAAATGAGCAAAATTATGTACGAAATGGTACGCTCGAATTTCCCATAATAAAGTGAAAATTGCAATAAACCCATTGAATGGGTTGTTAAAATAGTCATAAATACTGTAATGTTTGCCACGAGTACAACAAAGTCGCCGAATTTACACTTCACAAAACAACAGCATTACAAAAAAAAAAAAAAACAAATTGAAAAGAAATACAAAATGGAAACATATATTTCTATAAAGAACGACGCCCAAACAAAATCAAATGGCTAAACAAAATATAAAGAATGCTAAAAAAAAAAACGAAAAAACATAAATTAGTAAAGCGTAAAGTAACGTTTTAGACAACAATACTATTTCCCCTCATGCCAGAAAAACGAGTGAAAATAATAGCGAGGATAAAATTGAAAAAAAGTCAATGTTGTTGTTGTTTTTGTATTAACGACAAAGACACTCCCCGAAGGTTTTGGGGAGTGTTATCGATGTTGATGGTTCTTGGCTGAATATAGATCCAGTACGTTCCGTTAACCAAGTACCATTAAGGTACTAGCCCTACCATCGCGGGAAAGACAACCGATTTTTAATATCTTCACTAAGTATATAGAATTTGGCAAGTGTCTCTGTCAAATTTCAATGTAATATCTTTAAGGGCATTTGCTTTAAGGCTTTCAAATTTTCTCCCTTTAAATCGTGGGTGGTGCCACGCCCATATTCCAAAATTTTATGGAATTTATGTTTGGCGTCATAAAACCAATCTACGTACCAAACTTTATTATCTAAGCGGTATTTGTTTTTGAATTATCACATTTTTAAATTTTCGAGATCGTCCCATTTCCCATTTTCAATACCAGTCTTTTCTGGGTTCAGATAAGCCCGTATATCGAATTTGGTGAAGATATCTCAAATATTTGCTCCAAATATCGCTTTAATGGGCGGACAGACGGACGGACATGGCTTAATCAAATTTATTTTCGATACTGTTGATTTTGTAAGTCTATATCTATCTCGAATCCTTTATACCTGTACAACGAACCGTTATCCGATCAAAGTTTTAATACCCTGCCCAACATTAACTCCCAATACGTAGCAGGTTTTTGTGCGACCCAGTATAACAGTCGCCATCGACTATGTGGTTGAATTTGTGCGCGCCTAAAAGTAAGCAGTAAAAACCACCATCACATCATATGATAGTGAAGTGGTGATAAAATTTAGCAATACGACATTATTTATATGGTAAAGCAAAAAGGACTTTCTTAGGCTAAATTGAGAGTAGTACTTCAAAATTACAACTATACTTCACTAATAGCGTATTCAAATCAAATTGATTTACTATCGCTTGCACCGCGCTGCTTTTATACTCTCAGTTGGCCATATTCACCTATTTCACCTAAGGTCTAGGCTTTTCACGACCATGCCTTCTGGAACAGTTGTATCTCATACTTGGTTATTTAGCTATATACATGTATATATGTAGTTTATGTTTTTCTTCTAGCTATATTAGTGGGTATGTGTGAGTAAAAGCTTCTGCTCTTATCTGCTAACTAAATATGTGTATGTGAAATAATTTCTTCACTTCGAGCTGCTGGTTATATGTGTGTAATATTATTCGTTGTCTTGTAGTTGTGATTATTTACTAACAGTATAGTGATGCTAATGTTGCCACAATATTTTCAAAATTACGGCCCATTTAATTACTTCAACAACCCACTTTTTTTAGAAAATCACCCTAAAGGCTTCTCACGCACTACATGACTTTACGCGTTATTATACTCTCCCATTCGTTTAGATTATTAGAATAATGTCACACTTAGCAAAAACAATAACTTAAAATTTATATGCCAAAGAAATGCAAATTAATAAATTTCATTTACAATAAATTTGTTGCTAAAATTTTTCTTCCAAAAAATATCTCTTCGCATGACTCTTCTTCCTTCGTCAGCATTCGCCTACATAGCCGTAAAGCTGATCCGGGTTGCTTCTTTTGGATTTCGCTATTTAACCCTTTCTACTAATATTGTGTGCGCCTCAAAGTATGTACCAAATATACGTAAGTGAATTAATCATATAAGTTCTGTTAACGTCATTTGCTCCTTTTTAGAAAAGACTTACATTAAGCTGTTGAATAAATGATAAAAAGCGTGCGTCAGCAGTTCTTCTTACTTTTCCACTATCATTTATTTATTTATATGTGTAATTTGTTATTATTACCATTATTCACTCTCTCTTGACTAGTTGACCGAGTGCTTTTATTTATACTCTCACATAAACATATTATTTTTTATATCAATGTTTCTTTTCCTTTGTTGTCATTGCCCTTAATTATCAACTCCAACGCCTTTTGTGTTAGCATAAACCAATAACGCTTTTGCTTCTAAAGTCAGTCAGTCATGTGAGCACTGATTGATATTACTTGCGTGTTATGGATATACTCAAATGCGGGTGGGAAATGGCGTGAAGTTTATGTGTGCGAGCTAGAATGGTTCAAACAAACATGGAAAACTGCTAAATGATGTAGGAAGAAAATGCACATCAAAAGGATTTTGAATGAGAGTTCATGCATTATTAATGCCAACCAAATCGTGCAATGAAATTAAAAGTATCCTACTCTTTCTACTCAGTAATCTACACAAAAATGGGCTGATCAGCGTCAGTGAAGAACTGTGGTATCATGCAGAAGACTAAACCCACCATTTTAGCTGTCTTATTATACAGTCAGTTACACAAAAGAGGCTACCTGCGCAGGAAAAATGCATAAATAGGTCAGATTTCTGTGGAGGCTGGTCGATTATGATACTCATATGGACCTCCTCCGCTCCAATACATGTAGCAAATAAGAAAACAAAATCATGCTCCGAGGGTGGCGCATACCAGCCTCTGCAGAAGCTGTCAGGATGAGGAGAAAGAGGTGTAGTCACTTTCCCTGCCGATGTCCACGACAGGAAATACGACGATTTGGGTTTCTGGGTGCACAGTTTCTCGACAGTCTGAAAGAGGCTGGGAAAGTGGATCTTTCACTCACAATACATGTCTCCGCCCTCTTAACCGTACCTAGCCAACCCTCTATATAGTCAACCGCGGCTGAAGTTTTGTCTTCTGATGTGACTAGCTTTTGTCAATGATAGCTACGCCATATCCCTACGTAAAATGTTGCCTTGATTTGGTTGGTTGGATTTCCTTAACTCCTTTTTTGGTTCGTTCTCATACCTTTTCACCTAATAGTCCTACGTGATTTCTGATGTGGAAGCTACAATTGAAAACTTCGTGGGTCTTCATGATGCCTTGAACTCGTAACCGGGCCTATTGCCTCTTCTTCTCTAACCTCTGGGTTTTCTAAATGCACTTTTTTGTAGCCATGGGGCCTGTGACTCCCTCCGTGACCAGCGCTTTCAGTTCTCCATCAGAATAATTTCGTAATTCTAGGCTAGAAGCGGGGATGCATAATTGTCCTACACTCGACTTTCTTACTATCGTTACTTGTTCCAGTAGCATGTATAGACTTTGTAGCTTTGGTTTCTACTTTTAAGACTTAGAGGTCATCAGATTTCATTCAAGAGGAAACAAGTGTTTAGAAAATCAATATATATGCCTCAAGCATGGGTAAAAAGATCCATTCGCAGCTTAAGGGAGATCAGTGTGATAGCTTTTACATATCAGCTTATACTCTTATTTGGCAGTGGAGTTAGAAACCACAAAAAAATATTTGTTTTAAGACCCTTCGACAGTTAGTTGGACCAAAAACTTGTGTTTAGATGTAGACTCAGCGTTAAGTAGCTATTTTGACGCATGACTAGGAAGAAACTTCACTATGACAGATATATTTCTTCAGCCTTCCTTCTAAAGCCCACACTAAACCACAGAAAGTAAGTGATGGTGTGAATTCCGGAAGAGTAAGACAAAAGTAGAAGTTGAAAGCCAAATATATTTGTTTCTTAGAGCCACTTTAGAGGACATTACTGAATGTAAAATTCTTGCAGCGACACCCGCTATTTAATACCACCGCTCTAAAGTTCTCTTATAAAATTTTCGAATATTATGAGCACCCCTTTACCAAACCAACCGGCCACTATATTTGTACGTTGCTGTTGGTCTTGTTTATTATCTACTTTTCATCGTTGCTACCTGGTTTACGAGTACGCTCGACCTTCCAACTCAACACGGCGTTGGACTTCTTGACTTAAATGCAGACATTCAAAATTCCATCAAACAATCAAGTGCGGGCTCGTAAATTGAAATATTAAATTGAGAAAATCAAGGCTGTTGGTAGAAACTCAAGTGCACATATAAGATGAGAGGCCGTAGTAGCAGAGATAGAAAGGTATGGCGGGAGGAGTATGTAGTACAGAAGATATTTAAACATTTTTATTTTGTTTTAAAAATGCTTGAGTTAAAATACATAAATAAGTTGAGAGATGAGCAAAAAAAGCTACCGCGAGTGAAGCAAGCCTGTATTGCTTGACATGTTGCCAGTTTAGCATAATTTTAGGCGCAAACATCTAAATTAACAACTCGACATAAGGATATATGAGGCTGGTAGCTCTATAATAACGGCTAGGAGAGATTCGAATTTATATATTTAAAAATGTGTGTATAATCTTACAATTACGTCTCTACATATGCACTTAATCTCATTTGTGAACCTCTCTGCTAATGTACGATAGCCTAAGTGTATGCCGTATTCTAAATGTAGATATAACTTAGCAAATATTTGTATATTTTAAGGTCGTGTGATTGTTTTGAAATAAGCAACAAAGTAAAATTAAGTAAACCGTTTTGCTGCTCAACTCAGTCACTTGTGTACTTACCTTCTTACTGATTTAGGTGAGTGCTTTTTATTGCTCTAATCTTTACATTTCAAATATGCTTTTAGGGATAAACGAAAGGATGCGGCTAGTGCTGCTTGTGTTGTTGATTTTTTTGTGTTTAGTACAGCTGTGGTTGGTGGATTAGTGAGAAATGTAGTTTTTGGGACGGCTGTTGGAGAAATGTAAAATAAAAAAATTGCAAGAAGATAGAAGAAGATACTTAATACAAAAGCTCTATTCAATTAAAAATGCCTGAACGCGAGACAAAATACGTGCATCAGGACGAAAAGGAAGGAATTCGTCTATTTGGGAGCTAACGTTGTCGGACAAAACAATATCAGAATTTAAAACAAACAGAGAATAATTCTTTCCAAAGAACACTACTTTGGACTGAGTAGGCACTTGGAAAGCAAAAGTCCTCTGCCGATGAACAAAAATCACGTTGCACAAGTGACTCTTAATAACGGACGGTGTCCAGAGACGATAAGATGCAACCTTGGGCTATTAGAGATAAGATGAAGACTGCAGATATTAAAAGAAGTGGAATAATAGAGGGTGAAGTTCCGGCCAACACGGGCTTTCCATCGTGACCAGGCACCAATTGAATGACAAAAAGATGTGATAGAGTATTTCTCCTCTTTTTTCGAATTGAAGATCATATTACAAATTATCTCTCCTTTCTCTCTAAGGTACCCCTATTTACGGCCTTTCCGCATAAGTCCGTCAAAAACGCATGTACTTCTTTCCTATTACAAGCTCATACTTAGGGTCAAGAACCAAGTCTATCTGATAGTACATAGTACCTGTCAATCCATTTAAAGTAGGTCTTATACTGGGCAGACTACATCTTCTTGGTAGTAGCGCAGTATTAGGTGCTTCTTTGTACCTCCACAGCGAAGTGCTGCGCATAAAATATGCATAGAACAACCAAGTAAAAATAAGAGTTCTTTGCGTGAGAACTATTGGTGTTATGAAGGGCAGTCTAGGTGTTTCTTCAATTGAATGCCTCCATCGCAATAATATGAGATATTGGATCATATACCCCTCTTAGCGCAATCTGCAACGATAATGTCGACCATAATTGAGCATTGTTAGGTGTGTATAGTGAACCTAGTTTTGCTTTTATTTGGATTTCGATGAAGCGAGCTGGCCCATAAGCCAGTTATCTAGTAAGATTGCATAATTGTTACAGAGCTTTTAGGAGTCTATGGCCATGTTACATGTTTTGACTGACCACTTAGCAAAATTTTTAGAGAACTGCACAAACTAAATCGTATTAAGTCTGAGAGCTTCTCAGTTATGTCAATGTTGAAAAATTAGCAGAGTTTAAAAGTAAAACCAACATGGATTTCAAATACCCGCCCAAAATATATTCTTGTTGATTTTATGCTAGATACGTTGATGACATAATATGCGTTTTAACTACTAATAACGAAGAGCTTGTACTGGAGTACCTCAACAAGCAGAACGGAAATATAAAATTTACAATGGAAACCAAAAAAGACGGAGGAATCAACTATCTAGACCTCACGATAAATATTGACAAAGAAGCCAAACGATTTAACTATGACATATATAGAAAGTCATCGGCCACCGACACAATAATACACAATACCTCAAATCACCCCCAACAGCATAAAAATGCAGCGATAAGGCACTTGGTACACAGACTTGAAAGAACACCTATTGCACAAGAGGTATATAAGAGAGAACTTGAGGTCATATATAATATCGCTGCGAACAAGGGATATAAAAAACACTAGTAGATAAGCTCAGAAGGGCAAATGGAGAACCAAAAAGAAATAATGAAAAGGAAAATGATAGCTGGACGACTATAACATGTACTGGAAAAGCAACATATAAATTGGCAAATTTCTTTAAAAAATACAACTGTGTTAATGTTCAAAACATCGAACAATCTAGGGCGAAAACTAAGAATTAACAATAACTCAGAGGATCCGTTTAGCAGCCACGGCGTATACAAGCTTACCTGCGGATGCCAGCATAGGTACATGGGACAAAAAGGACGACAAATAAGAACGAGGTTCAGAGAACATATTAGAGATTACAACAAAAAAATACGGAATCCAAACATTATACCCGAGTCTAACTTCGCGAAGCACATGGTCGAGAATGAATGTTCCCCAGCAAACATCAATAAAACAGTTAGGGTTCTTCACATACAAGAAAAGGGCCGACGTCTCAACGTACTCGAAAACATGGAAATCTACAAACAGAAAACATTCGACGGTAGAATAATAAACGAACAGATAAACACCATTTCTGACACAATATTTGAGCCTTTAAAACTTGTTTACAGGAAACAAAGTAATCATACAGGTACAACAGACAAACACACAACAACAAATAAACACAAGACAATTAACACACCAAAACAACAAACCCACAAAGAGGGTCAAACGACTAAAATTACGGATTTTTAGCCACCCCAGTCAGCCACACAAATCGATTAGTAAACCACCCTCGGTTCTGAATGAACACACGGCACATACACATAACTAAATATACACAAGCATCAATTTTGACAATACCTTGCTCATGTACATACAAACTATAAATACAATTTGACTAGGGATGACGGAAAATTGTTCCAATATACATCATTTCTTGTTGATATCAACACAGAAGATCATCGTCAACTAAAATCAACGTTTTGAAAAAACAATGTTTTCTTAAAAAAAATTACCAACTACCGACTAACGAATAAGCTAACAAATGTAAACGATTATATTTTTAAGTTTTGCTAAATATACGAAAAATTAAATTACAACCACCTAGAAGTGTGCAACATTTTTTTGAGTTGATTAGTTGTATCTAAGTGTTGCTTACTTTTCATAAAGAAAAATATTTCATATTCTCTCTTTTTCTTTTTGATAAGCTTTAGGAATAGCTCATTAAATGCTTCTGACAGCATTTCCTTATCTGTCTATCTATGTGACTGTCATGGGCAAAAACTGCTAGACTTGTTGCTTAGTCTTACAGTCGGAGGCTCTTATTCACTAAGCTACCTCGTATATGAATAAATTGTGAGAAAAATTCAATCAAGTATTCTTAGTTGAGAGTAATAAAGAAATATTTTTCCTGAAATTAAGTTTTATACAAAAACTAGCAGAGCCGGCATACGTTGTTCTGCCCTAAATTTGGTCTACTTCCCGGAAAAAAGCATCATAAATACTAATATAGACAAATTTATATACCAAATTTCAGGCAAATCGAATAGGACGTATGTAAATATGTATGTGGGTATTATTAATTCATGTCTTTATTTCGGCTTCGCATGCATATTTATCAGTTTTGTCAGGTTGATGCGACTAAATCGAATATCAGCCCTTAGCAACAAATTTCATTTGACATCCATAATACACACACATTCTATGTGTATCCGGGTCTACATTTTGCCTATATCTCGAGACCCTAGTCACCCAGCGGCATAAAACTTACTCTGTACTAAAGCACACATCAGCAGCTTCAATTTGATACCCACAATGTAAAAACACACCCTAGTGTTACCCTGATCCACGTTTTGGCCTATATCTCGAGACCGTAGTCACCCAGGGGTATGAAGATTACCCTCTACTAAAGCACTCATCAACAGCTTTCATTTGTTATCCATATTTTATAAACACATCCTAGTGTTACCCTGATCGACGTTTTGGACTATATCTCGAGACCCTGTGCGTAGATCGCAACCAAACCTATGTGCAAACCACCGCGTGAGGTATACGCAACCTATTTGAAAGTTTGAACAACATCGAGCCGATAGTTTTTGATTCTATAAGCCTCACACAAACGGACATTCATTTTTATATATATAGATGTGGGACGGGAACACCGCAGTGGACGAAAGACCTAAACTTACATACCTTAAAATACAACCTTAACATAGCAACTAAACAACACTGCTTAACGAAGCGTCTTTTCAACAGAACAGTTTTGCAAGTTCAATTTTAAACAGTTTCAGTTCTGTCCAGCTCGCGAATCATCACGCTTCAACACTCACATAAAATAGACATTAAAAATAGTTTAAACCTTAATCTAAGTGCGTATTAAATACATTTAAATATAAAAATAAACATTTAAATATGAAATAAACATTTGAACATTAAATAAAGATCTATTTTACTACAAATTGGTGTCAGAAAAGGGATTCGGTTCCTTTCGCGAGTGGCCATGAGTAAATCGAGTGGCAAGAGAATAAAATACTTAACAATTTAAGTGACAGTGGCATGAATAAACGAAATATTCGTGTAGATTGCGGAAAATTTTTTCCCGATACGCTAATATCGTATGCAATCGAATTTTACCTACATACATATGTACATATATTGGCAGTGTGCTACATATAACTTTGTTCAAAAGTGCAGCGTGGCAGTCGCCGTATAACGCTTGTTTGTAAGGTTGTGTGAAGATGGTAAAAAGCATACAATCCTTGTTTTTGTTGATGTACTAGCGTGGCAGAGGCCGAAAAGCGCTAATTCTATGAATTTTGATTTGTGTGGCAGAGGCTGAAAGCGCAAAATCCAGTGCGTATTCAAAACATTTCGTAAAAGCTACAACTTTATTGAAAAGTACAGCGTGGCAGTGGCCGTATAACGCGTGTGTAAGGTTGTGTGTAGATGCTAAAACGCATACAATCCTTGTTGTTGTTGATTTACTAGCGTGGCAGAAGCCGAATAGCGCTAATTCTACGAATGGTGATTTGTGTGGCAGCGGCTGAAAACACAAGAACGAGTGCATATTCGCATCAGCCCAAAGCTGTAACAGCGATTGTGTCGTTAATTCAAAAACTGACGAGAAATTGTTATTGTTTCGATCAATACGTTCGTGCGGAGTAACACAAGTCGTGCTAGAACAGAGTAGCTGTTGATTTGAGCAAAAGTCGTTTGGCAGGTTGGCGAATACGAAGTCAGAAGAGGCGAACAGCAGATGAGTATCAGTAGAGTAGTAGATAAGAGAGTAAATGAAAAGAACATTAAATTGAAATGTTGTGCTTAAAGACTGTATTTCTGTTTCACTTTATTTAACGTAATTTTGATATTGGTAGAGTAGCTTATAATAAGACAAAACAGAAAATTCGAGTATCAACGAATTTCATATGCAACCCTTGTTCTCATTTTTTTGGGTCTATGTAAACATTTCAAACCCCATATATACATATTTACATACGTAAAATAATTTTGGTTAACAAAACATAATAAAAGCGGATGGTGAAATTATATGTATTAATAATGAGTAAGGATTTAAAGTTTGTGTTCATTATATTAACAAGGAAGTACATATAAGCGAATCGAGTTGTAAAATTTTCTACGTATTGCGAAATATTTTGATTGTTCAATTAGTTTGAAAGAGAAAACCATAGCAAGACAATTGTTGATTTGGGGAAGAAGCACTTTGTATTTGAATTAAAAATTATGGCACAGCGAACATTTGTAACTAAGGTGAGTTAAATTTATAACAAAACATACATACATTTTGAGGTGAACTAATTGTGGTAACTCATAAATACTTGTACACTCTTGTGAAAGAAAATAGTTTTTTAAAAGTTGTACGGTGAATATTTCAATATTCGTGTTCGCTATAGCATTGTATAATTTTAAATCGAAACAAATTTAATCATAGTCGATAGTTGGAGTGTGACGAGTCACAATGGATAGGGACGATATTTTGAAGTTAAAAGTAGACGAATTAAAAGTAAAGTTAGCTGAGTTAGGGTTGTCGACTACAGGCCGGAAGATGACGTTACAAGACAGATTAATGGAGTATTACGGCCTAACTGTAGATGATGGTAACGGTGTCGAAGGCTCTGAATATGGCGATGCTGGTTCGTCACCTCCAAGTGAAACCCAGTTCCAAACATTATATCGTACGCCATTTACATTACGCGATATTGCAGATTCATTAACGTCTTTTAGTGGTTCAGGGTCTTTGTCGGTCGAAGATTGGTTGGAAGATTTCAATGAAAATGCTGAGGCTGTTCAAAAGGCTTCAAAAATTTATATATGCAAAGCAATTGCTTAAAGGTGCGGCTAAACTTTTTATACGAAGTCAAAGAGGAATTGTTAGTTTTGATACATTAGCGCAGGCCTTAAGAGCTGAGTTTGGTATTGCAGTGTCCGCAGCTGAAGTGCATCGTACGCTAAGAAATCGCCGGAAGCGTCAGAACGAAGATTATAAAGAGTACCTTTATAGTCTCATGGAGTTAAGCAAACCAATTAAACTAGACGATATGAGTTTAATTGAGTACTTTATAGAGGGTATACCTGACTCACGGCAAAACAAAGTTAATTTGTATCAGGCAAAAACAATATCAGAGCTAAAGGAGCAAATTCGGGTCTACGAAAAGGTAAGATCTAGTCGCCATCAAGTGGTTAGTTCAAGCTTTGGCCAAATAGCCGATAAAATGACCTCGAATTCCAAGTCAGATGAACAAAAAGTAAAGATCAAACGATGTTTTAAGTGCGGTGATACTACACATATAGCAAAAGATTGTAAACAGGTACAGATCAAGTGTTTTAAGTGTGGACAACCAGGTCATCGTGCCGCTGATTGTAGCGATACGAAACGTTCGGTCAAAATCGAAAACGGTAGCGTAAATACGTTGGGGGGTGAGTCATGCCCAACAGCAGGTGAAATAGGACGATGCATTTTTAAGGATTTGGTGTACAATGGTATAACCTTGTCGGCATTAATCGACACCGGTTGCGACCTTTGTTTGATACGCTATGACATCTTACTTATGTTCGGTGGGGATATCGAATTGAGCAAGGATAGACCTAAGCTAAGAGGTATAAGCGGTAGTGATCTTAATACATTAGGTAGCTTTATAATTCCCGTTCAAGTTGACGATTTACAGCTTGAAATTACTTTCCATGCTGTGAGAGAGCGTGACATGCATTACTCGGCGATAATCGGCAACACCATACTCAAGAAGGTAGATATAATTGTGTCGGAGGAGTCGGCTAAATTTAAAGCCAAAAGTGAAACTGAAAATAAGTCACAAAGCGGTAGTATTTTAGGAGGTCCGGATACGTGCGTTAGTGAAATCGAGGGGAAGGAAAAGCAGCAAGGAAAGCTGGAAGTGCTAGAAGAATTTAAGAGTATGTGCTACATAGTAGAAGAATTTGAGACTAGTGAACCAGATGTCGACTTGTCACATTTGCAGATTTCCGAGCTCAATGTTGTGAAATCGTTGATTGTTAGTTATAAGCCGGAAATGGTGAGTGAATCTCCAGTCAAAATGAAAATTCTACTTACCGATGATATTCCGATCTATGAAAGGCCTAGGCGTATGTCTTTCGCAGACAAGAAATGCGTAGATGACCAGGTAGCAAAATGGCTAGAAGAAGGTATAATTCAACGGAGCACATCAGAATATGCATCCGCTATTGTGTTAGTGTCCAAGAAGGATGGTAGTAGGCGCCTTTGTTGTGACTATAGGCGGCTAAACGCGAAAATCGTTAGAGATAATTTTCCAATGCCCCTATTAGATGACGTTATTGAGAGATTGCAGGGTGCTCTTGTTTTTACTACTCTCGATTTAGCCAACGGATTTTTCCATGTACCGGTCGAGGATAGTTCTAGAAAATATACGGCTTTTGTAACCCACAACGATCAGTTTGAGTTTTGCTATGTCCCATTCGGAATTTCAAATTCGCCTGCCGTGTTCTCGCGATTCATATTCGCCGTCTTTAGGGATTTGATTCAGAATGGCACAGTCGTGGCTTATATGTATGACCTCATTATTCCCTCCAAGGATGTAGATGAGGGCACCCAGAAGTTAGAGCGTGTGCTAAATAGAGCGGCAGAGTACAGTTTAAAAGTAAAATGGAGTAAATGTAGATTTCTCGTGCGTAGAGTGGACTTTTTGGGGTACATAGTGGAAAATGGTACCATAGCACCATCAGAGGCAAAAACTCAAGCCGTTGCGAATTTCCCTATACCTCATGATAAAAAGTCTTTGCAGCGTTTTCTCGGCTTAACGTCGTATTTCCGGAGATTCATAGAAGGTTACGCGGTGGTAGCTAAACCCCTTTCGGATAACCTTAGAAAAGATTCAAAATTCGAATTGAGAGATGCGGGGATAGCAGCTTTTCAGCAGCTGAAGGCAGCTCTGATGAAAGCACCCGTTTTAAAACTACACAATCCTAAGGCAGTTACTGAAGTGCACGCAGATGCCTGCATCTTTGGTTATGGCGCTGTTTTGATGCAAAAAGACACAGATGACCAGGCATTTCATCCTGTGCAGTTCATGAGCCGTAAGTGCAAGCCAGCTGAAGAAAGATACCATTCGTATGAGCACGAAGTGTTGGCTATAGTAGAGGCCCTCAAGAAGTGGCGCGTTTATTTACTGGGTATCAGATTCAAGATCATAACTGATTGCAACGCCTTCACGATGACGATGAAAAAGCGCGATATTCCGTCAAGAGTATCTCGCTGGGCAATGTTTTTGCAGGACTACAGTTATGAGATTGAACACCGCAGTGGCTCGAAAATGAAGCACGTGGATGCACTGAGCAGAGTGTCGTGTTTGATGCTCGAGGATACGTTGATACATAGGTTGCGGCAGGCACAAAATGATGACCATTGGGTAAGGGCAGTTTGTACAGTGTTGTGAAAGGATAGCTACGAAGATTTTTATCTTAAGTATGACATCCTCTACAAGGATCCCATCAAGGAACTAATAGTCGTCCCATCGGCTATGGAGGATGAAATAATTAGGATGGCACATAGGCAAGGTCATTTTTCTATTGCAAAAACAAAAGACGCACTTGAAAAAACGTATTATATTCCTCAAGCGACCCCTAAAATCACCAGGATTGTAAGGAGCTGTGTGGAATGTATTGTAGGAGAGAGCAAGTCAGGTAAAAAGGAAGGGTTCTTAACCCCGATAGATAAGCAGGACAGACCTTTGGGTACCTACCATGTCGACCACGTAGGCCCAATGGAGCAGACCACTAAATACTATAGTTACATATTTGTGGTTGTTGACGCATTCTCTAAGTTTGTGTGGCTTTATCCAACCAGAAATACTGCGGCAGATGCTGTCATAGACCGACTCAAAAGGCAGGCTTCTGTGTTTGGAAACCCAGGACGAATTATATCGGATCGAGGAGCCGCATTTACCTCAAATTCGTTTAAGGAGTATTGCGAAGCGGAGGGTATCGAACACCTTTTGATTGCTACCGGCGTACCCCGTGGAAATGGTCAAGTGGAGCGCATCCATAAGATCATTATATCGATGCTATCTAAGCTTTGTTCAGAAAACCCAGGTCATTGGTACAAACACGTAGAGCGTGTTCAGCAGACCGTAAACAATTCTCCACCAAGAAGCACGAAATTTTCACCATTTAAGCTGTTAACTGGAGTCGAGATGCGAGTGAACACTGAACCTAGGCTGGCTGAATTGCTGGAAGATGCAGCTATACAAGAGTTAGACGAAGAGCGTGAGAATATACGTAAAGAAGCACAAGCAAATATTAGCAAGATTCAAGAAGAGAATAGGAAGACGTTTAATAAAAACAGGAAAGAAGAGAACAGGTACCGTGTAAATGATTTAGTAGCCATTAAGCGAACACAATTCGGTGCTGGATTAAAGTTAAAACCGAAATTTCTAGGCCCGTATAAAATCAGTAAAGTTTTAAAGCATGGGAGGTATGAGGTTGTAAAAATAGGAGACCACGAAGGCCCCGGCCGTACAATTTCTGTTGCTGAATTTATTAAGAAATGGGAGCCTTTGGTTCAACCCGAGCAACCATTCGAGCCGAATGAAGCGTCAGGAGGGCCGAATGTGGGACGGGAACACCGCAGTGGACGAAAGACCTAAACTTACATACCTTAAAATACAACCTTAACATAGCAACTAAACAACACTGCTTAACGAAGCGTCTTTTCAACAGAACAGTTTTGCAAGTTCAATTTTAAACAGTTTCAGTTCTGTCCAGCTCGCGAATCATCACGCTTCAACACTCACATAAAATAGACATTAAAAATAGTTTAAACCTTAATCTAAGTGCGTATTAAATACATTTAAATATAAAAATAAACATTTAAATATGAAATAAACATTTGAACATTAAATAAAGATCTATTTTACTACATAGATAAGAAATTCTTGCTTATTATCTTGAAGTCTCCTGAATTTAAAGAACATTCTTTGATTCTTTGATGATATGTTTCCTTAATTTTAAATAATACCTATGCAGCCCAACTCAAACCATTGAACTATATCAACAAAAAATTTAACCCATTTAATTTATCATAATTCTGCTTAACCTTTGATCCCAATTTGAAATTTTCACAGTTCAGAAAATTTAAATAAGCACCAACATTGCTTTACATAATTTTCTTAAAATGAGAACTCATTTCTTATGAAAGAAAAGTATAAAAAATGGAAAGCTTATCCAAGCGCAACACAAAAGTGAGGTTAAAGCTACTCAAGCAGTTTAAGAAACAGCTGTGTGCCAACTAAAATGAAGCTGACAAAGTTAATGGAATTGAAAAGGAGACCTCAAAAAAGGTACTTCGCTTATACACATATGATTAGTATAAGAGTCGCAGCTTTCGAATATAAATCTCAAATTGCATGCCACAACGAAAAAAGTAAATGAAACATTAAACAAATTTGGGAGGATAAGGAAAATGTGAAAAAAATCAAAAACATCGAACTTTTTCCTTGGCACAGGGATTTTCTTAAAGAATTAGAACCGTTGTAATGGTGTATGGTAGTCAAAGGGGAAGAGGAGGCATTTAAAATGAATGGTGATAAAGGAAAAAAACTGTACCGAATTTTTTGAAATTCCTGATTATTTTGCAGCTTCTGTTAACGTTCGAATCTCTGAACTGTCGAATAAATAACTCAAATATTTAGTATAGCAATACTTCCTTAATTAAGACTACTTTGGGAGTAGTATTTCACAGTTACAATACTCGCGTACTTCACTAAAGCGTGTTGGAATCACACTGATTCATAATTCCTCAGATTGCGCTGCTTTTATACTCTCTGTTGTCTCGTTGCACATTTCGCTTAAGGTCTAGAGTTTTCACGAATATGCCTTCTGGAACATTTGTATCTCATACTTGGTTATTTAGTTATATGCGTGTGTATGTGTGAGTAACTACATCTGTCTTAGCTGATGATAACGTGATTGCTTCTCTTTCTTCTTCACGCTTATCTGCTGACTACATATTAGAGGTTTACGCCGATCACTTTATCGGCGGCGGCGGCGTGGTCGGCGCGCCGGCATACGCCGGTGATCTCACTTTCAAAAAGCTTAATTTTTCTATTTAAAAAAATAATACTTAGGAAAGGGTTTGTTTGTATGTATTTAAGGAAATCAACGTTTTGGCCATTTCGGAAAGATCCGGGGTTTTTGCCTCCAACTCTCGCAGATCGTTCAAACTTTTTCAGGAGTAGCTCCTTGCGGAGGGATTGTCCCTCGTTCTCTTACTTCAGAGAAGCTTCGAACCTAACCCCGGAATTGGCACTACTGCGTCTGTCGTAAAGAAATAGAGATACATAAAATGGTCACACTTTTGTTTGTATATCTCGTGCAAAGCGTAGTTTCACCTGGGGTTAACACTTAATAATCGTCACGAACACAATTTCTTTAAATTATTTGTGGCTCCTTGGCAGTCATGCACAAAGGCGGCTTACGGTTGCTATTAATGGTCTATTAATACTTATGACGCTCGTGGCACTTCCCATCAGGAAGAGAAATGAGATGCTAACCAAACAGTTCCTGTTGAATTCCCAGAAACCTGGGCATCCCAACAGACATCTGATTGATGAGCCAACACCACCTAGGGGTTTAAGGAGTCATCTACGTAAGCATTTTGAGGAAATACGGCACCTGAGAGCTCAGCCGTATGAAGCAAAGAAATACAAGCAGGTCCTTGGTGAACTCCGGAAACAGGTGTCGTTATACCAGGAATTTCCCGGTGAATCCAGTACTCAAAGAACAGTACCCAAAACTTGCGGAAGAGGAACGTATACTCCCCAGGGAAACGCGAGATACTCTAGCTCAACTTCGTTCTGTATACTGTAACAGGTTGAACTCTTACCTATCCAGAATCAACCCCGACATACAAAATGTATGCTCTGCTTGCAATGTGTCTCCACATGACACCAACCATCTCTTTAATTGTAATGTGGAACCAGCGACACCGAAAGCGCCAGTTTTTTTTAAATAACTTTTGAACAGTAAGAAAGAGTTAAATTTCGCAATTAGTTTCTTATAACTGGTAGTGATGCGCATCCGTTTCGACCATATACGACCAATTTTCGACATGAACAATAAATGGCATAAACAGTCTTAAATTAGTAGAAAATATAGTAACGCGCCGGACGCCGCCGCCGCCGCCGCCGCCGCCGCCGCGCCAATATTTTGGACATTCGGCGGCGGCGTGCGAAAAATGACCAAAATCGGCGGCGGCGGCGACGTTTATCGGCGGGGTATATCTCTACTACATATGTGTTTGTAAAAAAATGTCTCTGCTTCAAGCTGTTGGTTATATGTGTGTATGGTTGTTTGCTATGATGTGTACATGTACATAAATGTGGCTGCTTGCTTTATTGTTGTTGCGGATTTATTTAGTAGCATCATAGTGATGTATGGAACTGCTAATATTTGCCACAGTGCGTTGCGGACGTAAGCGAAGTCGAAAAAGCTGGAGAAACAATAGAGAAAACGGTTAAAGAAAAAACCACAAACCAAATGATGAAAGTAAACCTGGAAAAATAAAAAAATCAGAAAAAGAAATATAATCATATGTATTTAATTAGCGAGCTTTGTTCATATTGCTTTATACAATGGTTTTTGTAATTTATATTAGAGAAAAATTGTAAGTTTACAAACGGCGATGGTTACTAGGACATGTTTCTGAATTTCACTTCTTCATCAGCTAGCTTTTCGGGAGTTGAGCGTTGAACTCGAATCTCCAACATTCATATCAGTGCAAGCCTTTAGCTGCTACGCCATATGAATGTTCCGTTGTTCGCTGTACAATTGGTCTCTAAGAGTTGCCTTTTTGTTTATATTCCTTTTGATCACCATGTAGGCACATACACTCTGTATGTAGTTTATTCCTAATGGTGTTGATATGATTTTTAGGCGCGCTTTTGAAAGCTTAGTAACATTTGTTCGGAGTTTTACAACACTTAGAGACCAATTCTGCAGCGAACAACGGAACATTCATATGGCGTAGCAGCTAAAGGCTTGAACTGATATGAATGTTGGAGATTCGAGTTCAACGCTCAGCTCCCGAAAAGCTAGCTGATGAAGAAGTGAAATTCAGAAACATGTCCTAGTAACCATCGCCGTTTGTAAACTTACAATTTTTCTCTAATATCAAAAAGAAATATAAATAAAATTATCAAAAATTTAGAAACATCAAAAGAACAACAAAATTGAGCGCAGAACTTAAATCCCTCCAATAGCCGGCATAGCAACAACAAGAAAAGTAAAGCCATGAAGTACAAACAAAGCTAAACAAAATTTTTTGGATCACAACAAAACGAGAAATAAACATCGACACAAGAATTGTTAACACCAATTGAGCAACAGATGACTTTTAACACGCTAAGGCTGGAGGTCAAGCCTGTCTCAAACGGTTGATTTATTTCTTACATTAGCTGGCATATTTTTAGGCGTTAGGACACAAAAGTCAAAGCAAATGATATGTGAGTAGATAACCATTAGTGTAAGAAAAGATAAGAATCTTTTGCATAAGTAAGAGAAAAAAGTACAAGAAAAAACCAAGAGAAAAACATAAACAAGCAAAAAAAACCCCATACGGAATCATAAACACAAAGAAAACATATAAGAATATTCAAAAAAATTTTAAAATCTACTCGCTCAGCCTTTCAGTGGTATGCTTATTGAAGTAAGACCGCTTCGGTGCGCATTAGGGAGAGCCATTTATCTCGTTTGTTGACTTTTTTTTTGCTATTTCTACTAAAAGTGTTGTCATATTACGTACTAAAATGATATGTAGGCAACATGACAACTGACAACCGGTGTAAGTTGTGTCAACGGATTTTGCGATGAAGTGAGCGGCAAAATAGTTAAAAATGTAGCACATGCTGCCTTATGTCCTTCAGCTAAGATATATTTCACGAACAAAAGAAGAACGTTTTTTGAAGGATATGCTAATTATGGGCCCAAAACTGTTGATAAGTGCCTGCTGCTACTGACATATACGGTGTACTCCTTGTACGGTACTAAATCACAAGAAATATTCCCTGGACTGACCTAAGCTCTGAATAGTTGAAAAACGTTTATCTTAAGAAAAAGAAGCTTGATTTGCAGTTCAGTCTATATTATCCACTTATTTATTTTACTGTGTGCTTATGCGCAACATATCTCTGTGGTGGTACATGCGTTTTTGATGAACTTAAGCTGACCTCGAAGGTCTCGTACCATACAAGTAGCTACGTGCATGACCCAGCTGTTCACATAAGGTCTCATACCAAAAATCGGTACAGCTACGTCGATCCTTGCTAATTGCCGAAATTTGTTGCTTAAGAAAGTCGTTAGTAGGTTGTTTTTAAATTATTACAGGACATTAACTGTGGAGGGGAGGACGTCAAGCCAAAACGACCTCTTTATGTGGATGCCGGCAGGACTCTCATTCCCAGCAGCGAACGACAAAGCTCTGCTTAGCTCGCTGCTGTTTATAGGGCCACTTCAGTAGACATCGCATGGTCCTATTGTCCAATTTTCCATTCCCCTCCATCGTACTTACTAAATGTGATATTGGGCGTTATTGTCAAAATGAATTCAACCAGCCGTAACAGCTCGACATCATAAGATAGCTACTCCCAACCCCTATTTTTGAGCTCTTTCATACATATTCATAATTTTAAATAACTCTCCGGTATTTTTGATATGTGAACATATTTGCCCACGCTACGGGCGAAACCTGAATGCAAGCGAGAGGGATTAAGTGTAAACGAAAGCGCAAGTGTAGTCTTTGTTTGTGCTTTATGAGGCCTATATAGAGAACGTATGTGGTACAGTTCATATGAGCAAAACCAGACTGCAAGGCAAGCAAGGAAAGGAAAAAATAGAAGGAAGAGGATAATAAGAAAGAAAAGGGAGGAGAAACAAAGGAAAGGTCTGTAATAAGTATCGAGGTATAACCGAGTTATCGATGTGTTAACGAAGTGTTATAAATTTGCGTTCAATTACTGTGTTCATCAATGAGTTATCCATTTTTTATCGACAAGTTATTGGCTAGTGGCCGCCGTGGTATCGTGGTAGCGTGCTTCGCCTACCACGCCGAGGGTCCTGGGTTCAACTCACGGGCAAAGTAACATCAAAAACTTAGAAAAAAGTGTTTCAAATTGAAACAAATTATTTCTAAACGACTTCACCCCTCGGCAGTGGTTCGGCAAACACTGCGAGCGCATTTCTGCCGGAAAAAGCTTCTCAGTGGAGCTTATGTAGCTCCCGGCCAAAAAAAGTATTTTTTTATAGCTATCGA
Organism: Eurosta solidaginis; assembly: GCF_040869045.1. Classification (NCBI taxonomy): domain Eukaryota; kingdom Metazoa; phylum Arthropoda; class Insecta; order Diptera; family Tephritidae; genus Eurosta; species Eurosta solidaginis. The sequence continues at coordinate 689,652 of NW_027136912.1, read as the reverse complement.
CTTCAAGTCGAAAAGGTACCGATTTGCTATCGGAAAGTTGTCTGCATGTTATCGAACAGTTTTCGATTCGTTATCAAATGTCGTCGATTTGTTATTGAAAATTTACCGATGTGCTATCAAAAAGTTCTCGATAATAAAAAAAGTTACCGACTAAGTATCGAAAAGTTAAAAAACTGTATCGAAAATTTATCTATAATTTATTGAAAAGTTAAGCTAACGTTTTTTATCTAAAATGTGTAAATTTCCTATGGAATGTTAATCGATTTGTTATTGCAGTTTAGTCAATTTGTTAACGACTTGTTTCCGATTACTAACGACGACCCGTTAGTTTGTTTGATAAAGATACAGATAAAGCTTCAATGTAAAATCGTTGACGATAACAAAGCAATAGTTTGACGAAATATTTATGTATCCAAATCGAAACTTGACGAGTACTTGGTAGTCACGCCTATTTTTTTTTTATGATATGTTTTTTTTTCAAGTGTACTGATTCCCTCTAACTCATAGTTTATATTGTGACGAATATTAGTGTCACTAAGTAATACTCACATCACTAGTCTGATGCTAAGTAAATGAAGCCACAACAACAATAAAGCAGGCAGTCACTTGTATCTACATAAACGAATCAATCATTATGCCTCCACATGTTTACGTACACGCTGCGGAGAGAGATGCACAAACACATGCATATATCTTATCTGATATGCTCCCAAAAATAGGCAATTATCTGTGGAAGTATCACTCACATATACAGGCCTATATGAGAAGCTATAACGTGCATCTGTAATTATGTTATATCTGGTAGCAAGTTCTAGAAATAGAAGCGCCTAGAAATATGTCAACGAGGATACCAAAAAAGTATAAAAGCAGCAGCAGCTGAGGCACGACGAATTCAGTTTGATTTAAGCACGCTATCTGTCGAGCAGTAGAAGTAATATTGTGAAGTACTTTAATAAAGGCCATTTTGCATTATTGAATAGTGGAATTATTTATTCCACAGTTTATCGATTCGAACGTTAGTAGAACGTTGCATATAAGAAGAATTGCACTAATTCGTTACAATATTAATACGTTGTGGAGAATATTGACATCACTATACTGTTAGTAAATAATCACAGCAAGAAAAAGAGCAATCATCCACTTTTATCAACATGTACAAATTGAGGCAAGCAACACTTACGTACGGCGACGAAGAATGTCTCACATACCCATATGTAGTCATCAGCTAAGAGAAGAAGTAGTTACTCACACATACACACTCATGTGGCTAGAAGAACAGCATAAACTACAAATACATATATATGTATATAGCTGGGTAACCAATCATGAGGTGCAACTATTCTCGAACACATGTTGACGAAATTACCAGACCTTAGGAGAAAATCGAGAGTATAAAAGCAGCGCAAGCTGAGGAATCAGCAATCAGTTTGAATTGAACACGATATTTGTTGTGAAATATAATTGTGAAGTACTACTCCCAAAGTAGTCCAAATAAAGATCATTTTGCATATTGCTAAGTAATTCTGCTGAATAAACACTCAGTCGTGGTGATTTTCTCTAATTTCCTCCTTTTGGTTGGTGTGTTGCGAAATGGTGGGTTATGAACGAAGCATTGTGTAGATAATTATCTATTTTTTTTAGGGTACTTTAAACCAACCTAATGAACCTTTTTGAACTGATGCCTTATGCAATCACATTCCGGGGCTAAAGACTCTAGGTAAGCCTCATTACTAATGAAATTACATTGCATTATCGATAACACAAGTGTGATATCCTATGCGTCAACTGCCTGACAGGAAGTTCAAGATGGCTGCTTTTTGGCGTTTTGGCAGCGTTTTGACAGGATGTCCAATATGGCGGCGCATACGGTAGCCTACGGTCGCCTACCTTCTTTGGATGATAGAAAGATACAGGATGAGAACACGACAGTTACTTTGAAAATTAGGAGATCCATTATATTTGTAATTTTGACGTTTATGCAGATGAGCAGCAAGAAAACTATAAACTGAACTTAACAGAACACTTAAAACACTTGGGAGTAGAAGTGAGAATGGGAGTGAAGGAGTTACTGGATGCAACACAAAGAGTAGGGGATAGTAAGTCTCAAGGACCGGATGGAGTGCCCAATACAGCCTTTAAATCAGCGATAAAGTCTAGAACATCAGTATTTACGGATCTCTTCAACGCCTGTATCCAAAAAGGCGTCTTCCCCCACTCTTAGAATTAGAACGTATTACTGGTGAGCGTCTGCACCCTGAAAAGCCCAGATGGCTTTTCAAATAGTAAGTTTGTATTTCTAAAATCGAGATCCACAATAGATGTAGTACAAACAGTTGTCAATATAGCACGCGGAGCCATAACCGGATGCCAAAGTAAAAGGAAGCTCTGTGCACTGATAACTTTGGATATTAGAAATGCTTTTAGTATCGCGAACGGGATGCAGATAATGACAGCGTTACGATACTTTGGTACACTTGCTTACCTCTCAGCATAATTGGTAGCTATTTAAGCGACAGGGTATTCATTTTTGATGCGGACTAGGGACCAATAAAGTGTGCTACGATCGACCTTCGCGGAGGTACAGAATATGTTGGCTATGCAGATGATATTGTCGTAGTAGCAGTGGCCAAGAAACTTGATCCGCTCCAAGCATTATCTAATGACGCCGTGGGAAGAATAAAGGAATGGATGATGAACATGGGACTGGAGATGGTTAGCAATAAAACAGAACCATAGGATATTATCAAATAAATTCAAAGCCTTTCTTGAAATAGGAGTAAACACTGTCTCAAAACTAACTTTTAAGGAGCACTTGAGGGCGGTGGGGGAGAAAGTTTCTAAAGTTATTGGAGCCCCAACGTGAATAATGCCCAACATCGGCGGCCCCGGCGAAGCTATCCGTCAGCTATTATCCGACGTAACCAGCTCGATAATATTATATGCAGCATCAGTATGGGACTGATCAAAAATGGTCCACCAAAGAGATATACTAGGAGCCTACTATATTGTGCTTATCGGACGGTGTCCGATGACGCGATCCATCTTTTATCCAGGAAAATCCCAGTAGATCTACCTTCAGGTGAAATGGCTGATCTGTGTGGCATTGGAATCAGCCGACCATCTGAAGATGCTAAGAAAAGCGCAGGTTCACGAACAATAGTTAAGTGGCAAGAACGGTGGGAAGAATTTAGAAAAGAGCGCTGGACCTTCATGCTAGTTCGGAATATAGCGGAATGGTACGAGCGAAACACGGTGAACTAAATTACCACCTCACCCATATATTGAGCAGGTATGCCGGCTTCAAGTAATATCTACCTAAGCGTGGGATAGAGGAGGATCCTTTCTGTCCACACTATCCCTCCGAATTGGAAAGCGCAGAACAATTAATGTTTCACTGCCCTCGTTTTCGCGACGAAAGATTTTCTGTGCACTGAGTTTTTGAAGTGGAGCCTTCAATTAAGAACAAAGTTCCCCGAATGTGCGGACAAATAGATTGTTGAACTGCTGTGAGCAAGATGGCCTTTGTAGTTATGACGAAAATGATGCATGCTGAAAGCGAGGGCAGAGAAATGCGAATACGAAGTAGTGGCACCTAAATCGCCTTTACCCCCCGTGACGTTATGCCTAAGGGGGCCCCCGGGATGCAGACACATGAACAGAATTAGCCTGGTTTCATTGAGTCACTTGAGGGTAGTGCCCTACCTGCAGTTTCCTACAACTGCAGCAATCGCTGCCAGCACCGAATTTGTATGTCATTAAAATGTATTAAGTCCGCTGAATTCATTATTTTATTAAATAAAAAGAAATGAAAAAAAAGAAATAAAAAATAATAGAAATGTTTCAAATACTTACTTAAGCGGCCAATTAATGGACAAAACCCCGATTCACTGCTTGCATAGCAATGAATAAGTCGAGAAATTGAGCTGATTAAAGCAGCCGAGCTCAAATAAGGCTACTTCAACATCCAAACCAGCAACTGGACCAGCAAAGCGTATAAGACCAAAAAAAAAAAACAAGTTAAAAAGGTTTAAACTTTAGATATCAACTAAGCGAAAGCACAAAAGCAAAGAAGGATACTTTGAAGTAACAAAATGAAAAACAATAAAAAATTGGAGAACAAAGAAAGAACATAAAAGTAACTAAAGTAAATTAAAAGAAAAGTGATTGGCTAAGCGCTGAAAATGGAAGAAGTTGTAAGAACTCTCTCTTAAAAAAACGACAACAGTTACAACGTATTTTTAATTTAGGGCCTAATTTAATAAAACGCAGACACCATTTGTGGCATAGTCACTATTCATATTGTGCGAATATCAGCATCACTACGCTGTTAGTAAATAGCCACAACAGCAAGCAGCCATAGTTATGTACATGTACAAATTAGAGCAAGCAGCCACACTTATGTACGAGACAATGAAGAATATTCCATACACTTAACCAGCAGCTTGAAGAAGATTGATTATTTCACATACATATATGTATGCACGGCAGCTAAGAGCAGAAGTTGTTACTCACACATACACACGCACATGGGTAGAAGAAAAGCTTAAACTACAGATATACATGTATATAGCTAAATAACCAAACATGAGATACAATTGTTCTAGAATGTGCGTGAAACCTATAGACCTAAGTAGAAATGGGCGAACGAGGTAGCAGAGAGTATAAAGGCAGAGCAAGCTGAGGAACCAGTTATCATTTTTATTTTAAACACGCTATTAGTGAAGCATAATTTAATTTGTAAAGTACTACGCTCAAAGTAGTCTAAAAAAAGACCATTTTGCAATACGTATATTGGAGTTATTTATTCGACAGTTCAACGTTTCGAACGTTAGCAGAAGGTTGGAAATAAGCGTACCTCATCAGAGATATAGTAAGTGCAAGCTGCAGGAAGAAGGGGTTGAGCACGTTCTGTGCTCGTGTCCTGCGCTCACAGGTTCAAAGCTTCAACTATAAGGGGTGGCAGAGTTGTCAGATCTTGAGGCAGCAATTAAGCTAGGTCCCAGAAAACTTGTAGTATTTGGTAAGAAGACGGAGCTATTCTATAACATAATTAGTGGTCAGGTAGTCAAGTAGAGCGATAACAATCTTGATAACAAATCGATACCACACCGATAACGATTATTACAAATCTTAGTTTTCGAAATCAAATTGATATACTTTTGATAATTTATCGTTAAATTTTCCGTCACTTATCGATACCGTGGCGGCCACCGTGGTGTGATGGTAGCATGCTCCGCCTACCACGCCGTATGCTCTGGGTTTGCACCCCGGGAAAATCAACATCAAAATTTTAGGAATAAGGTTCTTCAATTAGAAGAAAATTTTTCTAAGCGGGGTTGCCCCTCGGCAGTGTTTGCCAAGCGATCCGGGTGTATTTCTGCCATGAAAAGTTCTCAGTGAAAACTCATCTGCCTGGCAGATGCCGTTCGGAGTCGGCATAAAACATGTAGGTCCCGTCCTGCCAATTTGTAGGGACACTCAAGAGGAGCACGACGTAAATTGGAAGAGTAGCTCGGCCTTAGATCTCTTCGGAGGTTATCGCGCCTTGCATTTATTTATTTTTTTTTTATTTATCGATACCTTTTAAAAATATATCGATAATTTTCCGATGGCGTTCGATAAAAAATTGGTATTCAATCGGCAGCATATCGAAAATATTTTTATAACTTATCGATAGATTTTCGATGATAAATCGATAAGTTTTCGATATTAATCCCATTTTCAAAAGTGATTACAATCACAACAAGAAATTTGTAGACCTTCAATAACAAATCGGTAAACTTTAGATAACAAAATCGATTACTTTTCTATAGCAAATCGTTACCACGTCGATAACAAATTGGTAATACTTTTATCTCTTAGTTTCCGAAAACAAATTAATATACTTTCGATAATTTATCAGTCACTTTTCCGCCATTAATCGATAAATTTTGAAAACAAATCGATAATTTGCCGATAGCGTTCAATAAAAAAATGGTATTAATTCGTTCGAAAACATTTTGGTAATTTATCGATACATTTTCGATGATAAATCAATAACTTTTCGATATTAAACCCATTTTCAACAGTAATTCCTGCATATTAGCCTGTCGCCTATTTATTTATAGTTCGGTATGCCAATAAACCCGCATGTTCTGGTTCGTTTTTCTATGCTACTTTCAAACTTTACCAGTTAGAATATAAAGTTATTTAGACAAAGTATAATTTCAGGCACAAGTGAAAAAATAATTTCATATTTCGTTAAGTAGTTCCCAATAAGTATCATTGAGTCTCAATAAATCACATATTTATTGCAACGAGCAACACAAAAACTTATGTATTATATCGAGTTATGACATAAGCTAAATTTCTTATAAACTTAACATACTTTTAGGGGCAACAAGCGAATGAGTAGCTACAAATCTATTAACAGAAAAATGCTAACAATCACAATATTTTTGATGATACTTAACAATTCCAAAATAATAGTGCTTAATGTAAAACTTATATCATTAAGACACATATGTACTTGCGCCTAAAATTATACAGCCAATAACAAATTTTCGTAGCACAATTTGAGGCGTAAACAAAATGGCACAGTAAATTTATTATATTTCAAGCTGCGGCGCCAATATATCTATATTTTGGTCAGTTTTCATGTTATTTGAAGAGCTCATAAATTTTGACTATCAGTTTTATTTCACATAACAAGAAATCTCATGAAAATCACACATCACTCTGACGATGAACGCAATATGTTTCTTTTGGTCACCAGTGATTGCCATGTGAACACATACTTAGTTCGGACTTGTGCTTGATTTATGCGCACATAAAATTATATTACTTCACACGTCCTTACATACTCAAACGTACACACATACATAGCCGAATAATATGAGGTGGTAAAGTTAGTATGACATTAACTTTGCTTCATCGGGTTTTAATCTGTTTGCTCTACACTTTATTCATTCCATAATCCAAACTTTGCTTAACTTAATTTGTTGTTGTAAATATGAAGAGTTTCTTTGTAAACGTGCGCATAAATTATATTTATTCTTAAATGGTTTGGTATGTCGAATTTTTGATTCGGTTAATGTTTAACAATTTGATGATAGTAAAATGGTCTATCAAAAATGTAGCATTCATAAATAATTCAGATTTTGGTTACAGCTCAAATGCCTGCCTAAAATAGCTTACTTGATGGTAATTTGGCGGCTATCTGTCATGAAAGCACGTTTAGCATTTGAGGAGTAGAATAGGGAAACTTAGTGTTATGTAAAATAGTAGCAAAATAAGTAAGGAGGGCTAAGTTCGGGTGTAACCGAACATTACATACTCAGCTGCCAAATTACAGCTTTCAAAATTTTTCAATTACCTTATTTTAAAAGTGCCACTCCCATTGTCCAAAATTTTACTAATTTTCTATTCTGCGGCATAAGTCAATCTATCTACCAAGTTTCATCGCTTTATCCGTCTTTGGTAATGAATTATCGCACTTTTTCGGTTTTTCGAAATTTTCGATATCGAAATAGTGGGCGTGGTTATAGTCCGATTTCTTTCATTTTAAACAACGATCTGAGATAAGTATCCCGAAACTTACATACCAAATTTCACTAAGATACCTCAGATGTTACTCAGGTTATCGTGTTCACGGACGGACGGACGGACATGGCTAAATAAAGTTCTTTTTTCGCCCAGATCATTTTGATATATAGAAGTATATATCTATCTCGATTAGTTTATGCCATTACTGGTACCGTTATGCGAACAAAATTAATATACTATGTGTGCTCTGCTCAGCTGAGTATAAAAAACCCGGAAGCGCAGAACAACTGCAAAAGGGTTTTTGGGAGAACTGAGAAGTGTCACAGCATATAATCAATGTTATGCCCAACACAGTCATTCGAAAGATATTACCTTATGGAGGTTTTGCCTAGTGCAAGGTGATAGTAAAGACGAGCAATCAAAAAAGTGTTGGGATGGTGCAAAGGGTAGCATACCAATGTATGTCAGGCGCAGAGAGCGGCACACCTCAGAAAAGTTTAAACACAATTTTTTACTTGATCCCCCTGGAAGTGTTCGTGCAGAAAATGGCTGCGAAAGAGGCACTAAGGCTAAGAGAATCCAACATGATGGACCGAATATGAACAAGCTGCGAAAATGGAGGAAATTGCAAGGGCAGATCAAACGGTTCCTTAACTGACCATACAACCGACACCGACCACATCACGGCGGTTTTCAGCTTACAGGTGCACAACATATGATATTCTTTAAGGGAGTAATGAGAGAAAGGCCCAGACCGTATTAGGGGCAATAAAATCTACACAGATGGCTCAGAAATGAACAATGGAACTGATGCTGCAATGTACTCAAAGCATTTTTTGATAAGTCAATCCTACAGAATCCCTGACTTAGGTGGTGTCTTTCAGGCTGAAGTCTATACCAAAGAGAGAGCAGCCAGAGTGATCAAAGATAGTGCGGTCCCAAAAATTAACAATCTTTTTCAATAGCCAGGCAGCCTAAAGGCATTATAAACCAAAGTGATAAAGACAGATATCGAGCGAAGTGGTCGAGCCGCGCTGCCGTTATAAGACAGCCACTTATGGCGCGCTTTGTCGACAGGTATTAATAATCGGTCTCAGATGGAACTCCGGGTCGGGCTTCACTAACTTTTTATTGTTGACAAGCGTTACAGACGAGTTATTGTTTTATTTTTTGTACTGTTATCGATAGCAAAATTATCGTCGAAATATTGGTTTTATCGGCATTCTATCGCCAAGTCATTAGCTTCTTACTCGTTTCCTTTTGGCTTAGTATCGAGAGGATATGTCATCGAGTTAATACTAGCGCCTTATCGGTATCTTTTCCTATCAAACACAGATAGCTTTTTACAGCAAATCGTTAGTTTTTAGATAAATAATAGATAGTTTTTCGATAGCATATTCGATAACTTTTCCAAAACAAGTTGATAATTTTTCGATAACAAATATGTCATCGACTTAATATTAGCGCCTTTTCGGTATCTCTTCCTATCAAACACAGATAACTTTTTACAGCAAATCGATAGCATTTAGATAAATAAATTATAGTTTTACGATAACAAATTCGATAGCTTTTCCAAAACAAGTAGATGATTTTTCGATAACAAGTCGATTACTTCTCGATATCAAATTAATAAGATGTCGAACACAAATTGGCAACACTCCAATATTAAATAAGTTCTTCGAAAACACGTCGAGTATTTTTCGATAACAAATTGATGTATTTTCTACAGCAAACAAATGGCTACATTTTCTATAAATAGCCGAATTCGCAAAAAATCGATAATTCATCGATAGCTTTAGTTATCGCAAAGAAACGAAAATTTGTCTATAAATGAGAGAAGGGGAAATAAAAAATTATAAGAGCGAGCTTCGGGTTCCAATTACATTTTGATTGCTGTATTACATCAGCGCCTTTAGCGGCTTTCCTTTTGCTGCTTGTCGTCATACGAAGTAGAGCTTACGATTTCTTCCCGAACACCAGCAAGATTTTCGAGACCCGAGAATTCGAGAACTCGACTTCTCGCGAGATTCTCATGTCTAGAAGTACTCGTAAATCTCGCGAGCTTCTCGACATTCTTATTTAATCGCTGTATGGGTAGTATTTATACACTTGGTTTTTTTACTTGTGACTTTTTTGTTGATTATATTGCTTCCAATGACATTTAAATGAAAACATATTTATTATACATATAATTTTGTTCGCAATATTTTATTTTTCAACGAGATATCAAAAACACGGCTCCTCGCGAGATTCTCGAATCTCGAATTACTCGTAAAGCTCGCGAGATTCTCGAATCCCGAATTACTCGTAATACTCGCGATCTTCTCGACTTTCAATTAAGTCGCTGCATTGGAAATATTCTATACATTTCGGAGTTTTTTACTTGTGGTTTTTCGGACACTTTGGCTTGTGCTCCGGAACGAATCGTAAGCTCTATATCAAACAGCCAATGAATCGATTAAGTTGAAAGTCGAGAAGCTCGCGAGCCTTACGAGTAATTCGAGATTCGAGAATCTCGCGAGAAGGCGAGACTCGCGAGAAACCTCTTCTCAAACATGTTCGAGAAATCGTAAGCTCTAATACGAAGTATCGAAATCGAATTGATTAATGAAATTCGAGTTAGCTTTTGAAAGTACGAGGTAGGGGAGTTTGAAAGGTAGTGAGCGAATAAATAAGCCGGAATAAAAGATTTTGAAATCTAATTCCCTTAAGTGACATAAAACTCTTTCTTTTGCGGAACACAAAATCTATGTATCGATGAGTATAAAGTTAAAAACATTTGTAAGCAATGAGACTACAAATAAAAGCGGCAGGATGGGTTTGGAAGAAACAAGTGAAACAAAGCTCATACAAAAGGATTGACCGAACGCTATGAGAATGTTGTCATGCATTGTGGAGGAGGCAAGCAAACAAGATGAAAGGCTGAGCAAGCATAATTGACCAGTTGGCCAGTTGGCAATTTAACCACTGGCAACAAGAACACCAATGCATGCATTTGGATAAAAACTGTAGGACTATTAAAGTCAGCCTACACAATTTTCTGTCAGAAGATAAAAGAGAGTAAATAAAAATGGAAAAAATCATTTCTCGGAAGGATGAATAATAAAAATTGGTCGTTAGTTGTAAAGAAGGAAGAAGAGTTAAGCTGGTACGTGTGTGTCAAAAAAAAAAATCTAGCAAACACTTGTGCAAGCTTGCTTATACTTGTTCATACATAGACGCTCATGTGTGCTTAACAAAGGACAAGACAACAAGCTATGTAGAGCCAAATTTAGAATGTGATTACTTAAATGATCTCCACCAGAATCTCATTGTGGACAGAACCCACTGAGAAATAGGGAATCCCTATAACGACCCTGACTCAGAGGTATGGTTCACGGATGGATCGAAATGCGTTCACGGAAGAACGGGAGCTGGCATCTATGGGCCGGACTTCAAGGAATCGATACCAATAGAATGCTACCCCACCATATTTCAAGCAAAAATCCATGCAATAGAAGTCTGTAGTAGATAATTTCTGCAGAGAGGCTCAACATCGAAGAGCATCTACATTATGTCGGACAGCCAGGCGGCCCTGCGCGCCTTCCAATCCTACGCAGTTACATGTAAGCTAGTGAATGACTGCACTGAAATCCTTAATGACCTGGGAACCAAAAATATAGTTTTGTTTGCATGGGTTCCCGCACATCAGGGACACGAAGGTAATGAACATGCAGATTACCTAGCAAACCAGGGTACTATAGCAGCATTCTATGGTCCAGAGCCCTTTTTTGGACTTACAAAAGCACACACCAAGGAAAGTATAATTAACTGGGAAGCTAAAGAATTCAGACGTAACTGGATTGACAGCCCATGGCAAAGACAGGCCAAACTGTTTATACTTCCGGCAACGAAAGTATCAGCCAAACTCATTAATAAAAGCAGTCCTCCCTGCTGTGAACCCTCACTGGGTACTATACGGTACACTGTGGTCTATGATATCACATAAGTAAGTTGAATTTATCCTATATCCAAATTTGTTGTTTCTGTGAGCTGGACGATGAAACGCCGGTTCACTCTCTCTCTCTGCGAATGCGTCGCTCTGGCTAGGCAGAGACTATCCCATCTAGGTGGTGGGACTCTAATCCGTATGTGATATGGAGTAAAAAGCCTGAAGAGGTCCTTAGATACATCAAACGCCTGCAGATACCAAATTTGGCTGAAAGGTCTCGCACAATAGATCTGCACAAAAGTCGCAGTGCTTCCAGACCTAGTAATAATAATAATAATAATAAATGATCTCCACACTAGTAGGAGTACTGACTGAGCACTGCCTTATAGGTATGCATGCAGAAAGGCTAGAAGCGGCTTATCGTCACTGCAACTGCCCGATGCTAAGTGGTGCGAGACAGCGCTGTTTGGGAGCTCTATTTCTAGATTATATGCGTCAGTCTCTGGAGTAAGACGTCAAGTTAACGCCTACCCAAACTGAGAGTCTAAGTGCTAGAGAAATATTGAAGATAAAAAAATTTGGGATTAACTTTAACCTTTTTTCAAAGGGGTATCATATATCCTACCAAAAGTAGGGGATTAACTGATCAACAAGGTTCAATATAGTAATTTCATATCGTTCCTCAGATGATCAGAACAGTACATTAATGATGCTATTTTCAGAATTCAAGGGAAAAATATCAAGAAAATGATAATATCAATAACTTTTACCAAAAACTTTTGGGCAGTCTCCTTAACGCTACAAAAAGGAGAAAAAGAGGATGCATTTTTTCGCGAAGCATGTTTAGAGATGTAAAGAATTGTACGATAACTCCTCAATGTTAGCCATACAAAAATGGAATGCAAGTTTTGCAGATTAGATGTCGAGAAAAGCTATCTAAAACGAAATAAGCGCGGCGCACAGCCCCCTACGACTACCGCTGGGTTATCTCCTGAGTTCCCTTCTAAGGAATATGAAATTAGGGACACGAATTTGCTGTACACCAATCGAAATGATTGCGAGGTCTTAAAGTCCTTATTACTAGCATTGGATAGGAAAGGAACAATCAACCTTCCTTCTCAAGCTAAAAAAAATCAAAACAAAAAACCCACAAAGAAGGTCAAACGACTAGAATTACTGACTTTTGCTTGCCTTAGTCAGCCACACAAATTGATCAGTAAAAACCACCATCGGTTCTCAATGAACACACACCACATACACGTAAATATACACAAGCACCTATTTTGACAATACCTGCTCATTGAGCAGCAGTGCTCATGTACCGACGAACTTAAATACAAGACAAACGAAAACAAGAATCAGAACAAAAATCGACACTGATGATGGCACAACGCGGAAACCGGTTTTTCTCATTTTCATTGTCACAATTAGAGTACTTACAGCTTCGATGACTGCACAATAATGGCCACAGGCCCAGGCCCAAAGATCGATGAGCTATGCAATAAAATAAACGGCTATCTCCCTGATCTCTCCAGTTTTTTCGCCTCGCGAAACCTGGCATTGTCACCGACTAAATCTTCCGCGACCTTATTTACAACATGGACGCCCCAGGTGTCGACCATATTGAACATCCACGTCGATGGCACTACGCTACCGACTGTCCTACACCCCAAAATCTTGGGTGTGACGTTTGATCAGGATCTACATTTTGGTGCGCACGCAACCGCAATTGTTCCAAGAATTCAGAGCCGTAATAAAATCCTCAAATCCCTTGCTGGCAGTACCTGGGGAAAAGATAAAGAAACGCTCTTGACCACATACAAAGCAATTAGCCAGCCGATTACGTGCTACGCCCATATGGTCGCCAAGCCTAAAAACCACCCACTGGAAGAAACTACAGGCCTGCCAAAATACTGCTCTCAGAATCGCCACGGGCTGTCTTCTTATGTCCCCAGAACACCATCTGCATAATGAGGCGAGAATACTCCCCATCAGGGAGAGAATTGAGATGCTGACCAAACAGTTTCTGTTGAATACCCAGAAACCTGGGCATCCCAACAGACATCTGATTGACGAACCAGCACCGCCTAGGGGCCTAAGGAGTCATCTCCGTAAGCATTTTGAGGAAATACGGCACCTGAGAACCCAGCCGTATGAAGCGGAAAAACACAAGCAGGTCCTTGGTGAACTCCATAGACAGGCGTCGGACCTTTATGTCGGGAATTGCCCGGTGAATCCAGTACTTGAAGAAAAATATCCAGAACTCGCAGAAGAGGAACGCATACTCCCCAGGGAAACGAGTGTCACTCTTGCTCAACTTCGTTCTGGATACTGTAACAGGTTAAACTCTTACCTATCCAGAATCAACCCCGACATACAAAATGTATGCCCTGCTTGCAATGTGTCCCCACATGACACCAACCATCTCTTTAATTGTAATGTGGAACCAACGCCTCTAACACCCCTTTCCTTATGGTCCACCCCTGTTGAAACGGCAAGTTTCCTTGGACTCCCGTTAGAGGATATTGATGACAATTTGTGATCGGTCGCGGCTATTAGGTGGGGCGAGCATTGCTACAACAACAACAACAACAAGATGGCACATACTCACTCATACCTCACTTTGCAGAAGCTGCATGTAAAGGACTTCGAACACAATGAACAAAAGTTTCTCCGAGTGGAAGTGAGAGAAATTCCCACTTGGATAGATTCCGTCAGACAGAACGACCCTAATACGAAACATCACCAATAACTTATTAATTATTGCTGAGTATCACCATTCGGCTTAAGTATGTGAAACATAATCTCTCCGGGAGATAGTTCATGCTAAGTTTTCAATCAATAGTATGTTGAGAGTAACATAACCCGGAGCTCCAATAAGACCTGCTTCTTGAGAACTTAATGCGCTTTTCTAATTTTAAAAGTTGTGCTTCATTGCGCCGATAAAATTCGGGTACGATAGGAGCTCAGCAAAGAATCAAAGTCAAGAACTCATACGTAGAGGGTATGAAGGGCTTTTGGTTTCTTATAATCATAGGGGATGCGAACAAAGAGCAGCGTCGACAGAAATTACAGCGATGCGACTTCTATGGAATTCTGCTTCGAAGTTAATATCACATTTCTCATAAGCACCCACACAGGCATAAGCACAGGCCTAAAACATGCCAATGCATTTAAATCTATTCGTTCAACTTAATTGTCTAGCATATATGTTACAAATACAAACAAGCCTTCTAATAAATACATACACAAATATACCAAAAAATAATAGTATCGGTGCTAAGGGACCTAGGAGGCTTTTATGTAGTCGTAGGCTGTTGATTGCTTAGTTCAAGTTGATTGAAGCCCAAGTGAATTGATTGAGGTTGACCGTAAAAGTGCATGGAAAGTACATAAAAAAAATAAAAATAATAATAACAACAACAAAAATAGAAAAAGGAATAGAAGACATAGTGGCTTATGCGACACAGTATTTTTTAGGGTAGGTAGTGTACAGAATAGCCAACTTCTCACATGTATTAGCAACCTTCTCACACCCACTTAATCGCTGTCTGTTTTGGTCATCAAAGTAAATGGATACCGATTGACTCACTGTTTTTTTACCGCGTTGACTGGCAGAGCAAGAATAAAAATATGTGGAAAACTAGGCTTTTGCTTATTTGCTTGGAAGTTGTAATGCTGTTCCATCTACGTACGCCGAGATACCGAGACACTGAAGATGGAGCAGCGTATCCTCCGACTTCATTGCGCAAAGAAACTATACTTTAAAGTTTGCTATTGTGAGGATTTGCGCTCTATGAAACCACTACGTCCAGCCACCGCAAGCTCATAATGTTGTCGCACGCTATCGCCTCTACTATTTGTGCCACCCCACCGAATCAAAATTGGAAGGGGCTTGTTTCTACCCGCATCATCTTACGTATTAGGCTGATAAGCTCATTCACTACAAATATCTACCTTTCACTAGACATCTGTCTAAAATTATTGCCCCTATAAACCAGCGCTAAATTCAATGACTGGTTCGCCATATCACTCGTCGTCACGGGAACATCCAAAGTCTTTATGTTACCTTTTTAAAGCCGGAGTCTAAACGCCACTTTCTTTTGGCTTATTTTCTCCTTCAACATTGGTTGTTGGCAAATAACAAAGTTTGACGTCCTTTCTGTCTTGCAGCTTTGAAGGTTGTTGCTGTCGAGATAGCTGGTACTTCGCCATTGGTGTTCATCTGCCTTACAGATATATACCCACTTGTATTTACTATGCGGCTTGGAAGCCCTCAGAACTTATCAGGAGAACAATAAGAAAATCGGCCAAAGTATAAAATTTGTCATGGAATGCTCGGACCAACCTTTATCAGTTCTAAGTATTTAACTTTTATTGCACCTTCTCTCCGTCTTTTTATACTCAGCTGAGCAGAGCTCACAGAGTATATTAATTTTGTTCGCATAACAGTACCCCGTAATGGTATAAACTAGTCGAGATAGGTATAGGCGTCTATATATAAAAATGATCTGAACGAAAAAAGAAATTCATTTAGCAATGTCCGTCCGTACGTCCATCTGTCCGTAAACACGATAACTTTAGTAACTTTTGAGGTATCTTAATGAAATTTGGTATGTAAGTTCCTGGGCACTCATCTCATATCGCTACGTAAAAAGAACGAAATCGGACTATAACCACGCCCACTTTTTCGATACCGAAAATTTCGAAAAACTGAAAAAGTGCAATAATTCATTACCAAAGGCAGATAAAGCGATGATACCTGGTAGGTGGGTTGACCCTATGACGCAGAATAGAAAACTAGTAACATTCTGCACAATGGGCGTGACACCGCACACTTTTAAAAGAAGGTAATCTAAAAGTTTTGCCAGCTGTAATTTGGCAGCTGAGTATGTAATGTTCGATTATACCCGAACTTAGCCTTCCTTACTTGTTTTTACTATGCACAATCATTTGCTTTTATGGCTGCTTTCTCAACTGATTTGTATACATGTACACACATAAATACGTACGTACTCGATTTTGGTCCCATTTTGTGCTTGCTTGTTTCCATATATAACCATCTGATTCGTAAGGAAACTCATTTGCTTCTTTTTAGGCATACAACTTCATTTTAATCTTTTAAATGTAGAAATGGCAGTAGATGAAGGGTTACGTATGTATGTATGTTTGTAAAATACTACTACATGCGTTTTTAAGACACCCTTTGTAACCCTGCTTATAACCTTTTTGGCTCTTGCTTGTTGTTGTTGCATCCGGTAATTCACATAATTGGAAAAGTGGAATAATTGAGATTAGTTCGGGTAAATGAAACTTTCACTCTTTCCCGTCATCTCCTTTTGTATGCGTGGTCATTTGTTTTTTCTTCCATGTAACCAAGTTTCTGAGGACTTTCCATTTTCTGAATTGTTTTCTAATTTTCGCAAAGGCAATTGACTCACGAAGTCAATACATTTATAACTGTATCGTCCGGTAATTTGTGGACATCAATGTAGATAAGAAATTATGTGAAAGGTACGTGCAAAATGTGTTTTCAATTCAATTTAAATATTAAATATTTTATGCAAAGCTGCTTATCAATCTGAATGCTTATTGAACGCAGCTATTTAAATTCCAATATCAAGGTCACTTTGGTTAGTCCCACGTTGGGCGCCAAAAGAATTCAGCTATTTAAATTCCATTATCAAGGCCACTTTGGTTAGTCCCACGTTGGGCGCCAAAAGAATTCAGCAGCTATTTGAGCATATCAAGTAAAACGTGAATAGTTTCTTAGACATGGTTGGGCTTCAGACTTTATCTGGACGCATTTTGGACGCAGATGCTAAACTTCATTATTATTGAAATCTCGTCTTTTAAAATAATACGATTGATAATTTATTTTAAGATTTTATTGTCGCTGTCGATTATTTTTCGACTTTGCTCTTTGATGTTCACCGGAAGAAGAAGGAACCAGAGCAAAACGAAGTTGGCTGCATTTCCGCCAGCAAGTGACACTTACCATCTGTCAGAAATGCATGGTATAATAAGCATGGTATAATAAAAAGGGTGACATGACAGAATAAATATAAGGACATTACATTATATATATTTTTTTAAATATTTTTCGACTGCAGGTTGAATTTGCATGTTTTTTGAACTTCATTTTGATGGGCACATTAGTGAGTCCTACGTTGGGCGCCAAATGAATGTAACAACAATTTGAATACATCAGTAAACAAGGGAAGATATAAATATTTTTTGATTCATTTCTGGAGTGCATGTTCAGTCTAGATGTTTTTTTGCAGTTGTTAGTCTCAAAGTTGTGATGCCATTTTTTAGCAATTCTGATGGCTGACTCCCTCTGGGACTATATGAAGTAGACCACTTGAAATTCTTACTTATGTACGTGCGTGAAAAGTTATACTTCTTTGGCATCATTAAACTAGGTAAAGGCTACATTGATACCAAATTTAAGGCAAATCGAATTGTGAATAGAATTTGTTCGAAAAGATCAGTGCCTGGTCCACTTGCTGGAAAGAAGGTACCGTAAATACTATAGTAGGCAAAGGTCTACGTATTTCACGCAAATCGAACCGTAAATTGAGTTTCTTCGAACAGATCGGTTCCTGGTCAATTCCCGCGGAAAAACTTCCAAAGAACATTTTCGGGTTGTGAAGCAACTCTGCGAATTTGAATAAAATCAGCGCAGTGGTTTTCGCATCCACAAGCTGCATACAAACATATGTACAATATATATACATATACAGATAAATCAAGTCTCCTTAGTGGACAAAGATAGCAAAAATTAGAGCTCCTTTTGAAGAATTTTAACGAAAAGTTTAAAATTTTTGACTAAAGAGTATTTTTCAAGAGATGTATGCATTCTTAACCATAAACAACATTAACACGCATAAATATGTATTGTGGCGAATATTAGTGACACTCACATCACTAGTCTGATGCTAAGTAAATGAAGCCACAAAAACAATAAAGCAGTAAGTAACTTGTATCTACATAACCGAATCAATCATTATGTCTACAGATATGTACGTACACGCAGCGGAGAAGCAACGCACAACCACATGCAAAAATCTGAGATACTCCCAAAAGTATGCAATAATTGTGCAAGTATCACTCACTTATACATGCGTATGGGCTATGAGAGAAGCTATAAAATCATCTGCATCTGTAGTTATAGCTGATAAGTTTATAGCTGATAAATAAGTAGTAGATTCTAGAAATAGAATCGCCTGGAAGTATGCGAGCGACACAGCACATAGTATAAAAAAAGATCAACAGTAGAGGCACGAAAATCAGTTTGATTTAAGACGCTATCTGGCGATCAATAGGAGTGTTATTTTGAAAGTAGACTAATAGAGACCATTTTGCATTATCGAATAGTGGAGTTATTTATTCAACAGTTTAGTGATTCGAACGTTAGCAGAAAGTTGCAAATAAGCGGAATTCCAGCAAATTCGATACAGTATATATGTCAAGCTGATATGAAAAGAGAAAACATACAACAAAACGTACATACATATCTATAAATGCACTCCCAAGTTAAAGAATCTAGCGAATGCTGGCTTTTTTCAAAAACATGCACACATATATCCATATACATTTTCAACCTGTGACTTTTGTGTCACACTTATTGACTCTCATCATTTTTCATAACGTGCCTAAAGAAATATGACTTCAATAAATAACTCTATACCCTCAGGGCGCTTCTCCAAATCTTGGTACTAATAATAATGTTCTATATGTATTAAAGCCATATATAATCCTTGAACTTGCAATACTCCTACAGTTGCCTCTAAAAGTCCATATCCATTTAAAAGTAGATGGGCTCTAAACAGCAACGCATCGCCCTTTTCTTCTCAAAAGCGGGGCAAGTGCATGCGCGCGTTCTAGAAGCTCCTCTTCACCTACTTGTTCACAATTTTTTCAGCTCCCACCATTTTCTAGTTCTTCTGCTTCTTCAAAGCATATCTTCCAAACGCTGCAAGCTGCTATTGACAAGACACTTTTGAATTTGAAGGATTGATCACACTAGCTTTGCCTTCTTGCTGCCCGTTTGAGTGTGCTTGATATGCAGATGAGACGAGTTGGCAAGGGATGGGCGTAGTGGTGTAAGATTGACAGAATTGGCTTGTAGCAACATCACACTTGTTGGTCTGGTTGTTGTTGTTTTTGTTGATTGCTCAAATAACGAATGTAAAAATAAAGTGCAATAATTTGTGAATTTTTTTTTATTTTTCAAACAAAATTTGCTGCAATGCTTTTAACGGCAGCACGGCTAACATGATTGAATAGTATCTGTAGAAATAATTTATTTTAAATGTCTTTATAGTTTAATAAATATTAAAAATTCATTAATGATTGGCATGATGGACATTATTAAATACGGAACTTTCGCTTATATCCTACAAGAATTTTTTGAGAATGTTAGACTAATCTGCAGCGCTCTGTTTTCAAAGAATTTGTGAGTAAAAGTATTAAGATTGACATGCTTGATTAAATATCTATACTTTTAAAAGTTCTCTATGCCAATATTTTTCAACATATTTTCTGTTTAAATATAAAAATATTTAGTAAGCTTGTTCTGAGAAATAGTACATCTTTTTATTTTAGCTTTTTTCAAAATATATGTTATGATTGACATGATTATATTAAGTTTTATCCAAATTATTTTTTTTGAACGCCGAATTTGCTGCTATTCTAAATGTTGAATCATGCCTACTAAGTCTACAAACATCATTGGGTAGAGTTTTCTCTTACAACATAAATGACAGCGCAAAAAACTAATTGACTGGCATGATTGCTTGAGTTAGATTGCAAGTAATTAAAGCAACATTTGCGCTCGCGAGCAAAACTTGATCTCATACATATTGTTAGTAATATTAGCAAAACTAAGGTGTGCTGCCATCTTTAAGCCGATGCTAAGCAGCGCCTCGCATGCACTTCCATAGATCAATCATTATGTATCTACATAAACGAATCAATAATTGCGTCTACATATATGTACGTATACGAGCAGCGGAGAAGTAATGCACAAACACATGCATATATCTTATCTGAATTGCTCACAAGAGAGTGCAATAATTTGTGCAAGTATTACTCAAATGAGAAGTTATAAACGTAGTTGTGGCTGGCGATTTTGTAGCTGATAACTAACTAGTAAGTTCTGGAATGGAAAAGCCTAGAAGTATGCAATGAGAAATCATAAAGTATAGAAGGCGCGACAGTAGAGGCGAGAAATCAGTTTCGTTTGAGCTATCAATCAGTTTGGTTTTTAAGCCAGCTAGTTGCAAAGTATAAGTGTTATTGTGAAGTACTTTAATAAGGACCATTTTTCCATTATTCAATATTGGAGTTATTTATTCAACAGTTTAGTGATTCGAACTTAGCAGAAGGGCAAATAAGAGGATTTGCAATTAAATTCGTTACAATATTGTTCTCAGCACATATGTTTGCGCTTGAAGTGTAGTTTTTTTTAATTAAAAACCATTCAGATAAACACATTTTTTTAACAGCGAAGAAAAAATAATGAATAATATGATTGAACCTGCTTATTTTTCCAGAAAATTTACACAAGCTTTATGAGAAAAGAACTTTGCAAATCAGCTTCATATCACCTTTTTCTTATATGTGTATGCCCACAAGCTCCACCTTTTTTTTGTGATTGAAGTAATTGTTTATAATGGGTAAGGCTTTTTCAACTGACATTCAAGTACAGGATAAATTTATTTTTTTTGCAAAAATTGTTTTTGTTGTTGGTTTGTAATAAATTTTCTATAAACAATTGAATATTTAAACAATTTCTCCGCCTTGCAGACGGAAATTTTAAAAAACAGCTTATGTAAAAACTATTTCTGGGATAATCTATGAAAAAATGCTTATTTTTCAGATTTTTTTCACTGTTATAATTATTACTAATAACTCTATTTTTATTTTTTCCTTATTGAAAACAAAATTTTTAGTACTAAAGGTTTCGTAAAACAAAGCAATGTTTTCAAACTATTTCAGATCTCAAGCATTTTTTTTCATAGGTTATCCTAGAAATGGTTTTTACATAAGCTGTTCTTTAAAATTTCCGTCTGCAAGGCGGAGAATTGTTTATAGAAAATTTATTGGAAACCAACAACAAAAACAATTTTTGCAAAAAAAATTATTCTGCCCTTTACTTGAATGTCTTTTGAATCTATACCGAAAAAATTGTCTCATTTGGACGCTTACTTTCGGATAAACAATTAATTTCGCAAAACAGTCCAAAAAAATTTAATTGCCAATTTAAAAAAAAAACATGCAGAATTTTGCAGCAAAATTCACATAGTGTTCTTCTCGACCACAAGACTCGGCGCTGACCAAATATCATTGCAAAATATTGAATTTGGTGAAAACGCTGCTCAGTTGAAAAAGCCTTACCCAATAATTAAAAACAGATATTTTTCAAACCTACTGCCACAAATTTAGAACGTTTTTTTTATGCCCTTTCCTCATTTTTTCAATCTAAAGAAATAATAATACAGAAAAGATATGATTGATTATGCTTTCAGCTGAATCAAAATACCTCTAATCCTTTTTCCTTTTCTTCTATTGCTTCGGTTAATTTTTAAAAGAAGTAAATAAGTTTTGGTTGTACATGATTGAAAATGTCTGTGCTTCATTAGAAATTTTTTTCAACTATCGATATGATTGACGTAATTGGCGTACAAATGTGCTTACTACCATAGAGACTTTAATTGAATTTAAAATTTTGTAATTATCCTAATTACTATAAAATCATGACTTCATATAATGTGGAAATAGCTGAGTATCGCAATGACCAGCAATTTGGAGAGACGTTCTTTTTTAACAATCTTGTCAAGCATTTGAATATTTTTGCAGAATTACGTTATTAAAAGTGGAAATGTGCCGAAAATGTTTGATGAAAGTTAGCAGTTTAGTGTAAGTTCCAGTCATGCATTAGCGTCTCAATCTTATCAATAATTTCATTTATATTTAACTTATTTTGAGTCTTGATATGAATGATTCTTTAATGAGTGATATGATTGACAATAGATATGATGCCATCAACAAACCATGGCTGAGGCAGTTTAATTGATAACAGTGATATATTATTTTTGAAACAATTTAAATGATTTACTGCTATTTTTTAAGTGATTGATATGATTGATAGTGGCTAAATGTACTTGGATGACTAGAAGATCAAACTATTTTTATCTTTTATGACTTCACTTCTTCATCAGCTAGCTTTTCGGAAGCTGAGCATTGAACTCGAAACTCCAACATTCATATCAGTGCAAAGGCAGATGCCTTTAGCTGCTGAGCCATATGAATGTCCCGTTGTTCGCTGTACAATTGGTCTCTAAGAGTTGCCTTTTTTGTTTATATTCCTTTTAATCACCATGTAAGCACATACACTCTGTATGTAGTTTATTGCTAATAGTGTGGACATGATTTTTAGGCGCGCTTTTGAAATCTTAGTAACATTTGTTGGTATTTTTACATTATTTGTATTTCAATACTTCCGCTTTTACTATTATATCATATTGCTTTATACAATGGTTTTTGTTATTGATATTAGAGAAAAATTGTAAGTTTACAAACGGCGATGGTTACTACGACATGTTTCTGTATTTCACTTCTTCATCAGCTAGCTTTTCGGGAGCTGAGCATTGAACTCGGATCTCCAACATTCATATCAGTGCAAAGGCAGGTGCCTTTAGCTGCTGAGCCATATGAATGTCCCGTTGTTCGCTGTACAATTGGTCTCTAAGAGTTGCCTTTTTTGTTTATATTCCTTTTAATCACCATGTAGGCACATACGCTCTGTATGTAGTTTATTGCTAATAGTGTGGACATGATTTTTAGGCGCGCTTTTGAAAGCTTAGAAACATTTGTTGGGATTTTTACAGTATTTGTTTTTCAATACTTCCGCTGTTACTATTATATCATATTGCTTTATACTATGGTTTTTGTTATTGATATTAGAGAAAAATTGTAAGTTTACAAACGGCGATGGTTACTATGACATGTTTCTGTATTTCACTTCTTCACCAGCTAGCTTTTCGGGAGCCGAGCATTGAACTCGGATCTCCAACATTCATATCAGTGCAAAGGCAGGTGCCTTTAGCTGCTGAGCCATATGAATGTCCCGTTGTTCGCTGTACAATTGGTCTCTAAGAGTTGCCTTTTTTGTTTATATTCCTTTTAATCACCTAAACACAACCTCATTTTTAGAAATTGCATTTTCGAAAAATTGTGGGCGTGGCAAGGTATCGAAATATCCGAAAATATTAGAAAAATGACGATAATAGGTACTTTTAAAGTGTGATTACTACGGAATGGCTTTACCGATTTCAAAGATCTTCATACCATTAGAAAGGTATTGAAATAAGCTTTCAAAAAATATACTGTAAAAAATTTTAGTACACTGAAAAAAAAATTTTTTTAAATAAAATTTAAAACTGAAAAAAACACTTCAAAGATCAAGCGATTTTGAAAAATAAAATTTTATTTTAGAAAGGTCTATTTAATATATATAACATATCTGAAAACTAAAATGGGTTTTTTTTTTATTTTTTTAAGTAAATGCATCTCTTGGTTACTTTCTGATATTTTGATATCACGCGTAAACTAATCAACCGATTTCAAAAATTTTTATACCGTTAGAAAGGAATTAAAATCACCTTTGAAACATATACTGTAAAGATTCTATATTACACTGAAAAAAATTTTTTTTTCAAACTGGGAAAACACTTCAAAAACCGAGCGATTTAAAAAAAAAATTGTTTAGAAAGGTCGATTTAATATAAAAACTAGAATGGTGGTTTTTTTCTTTTAAAAAAATTTATAAGTAAAACCATCTCTTGTAAACTTTTTTTTATTTTGCTATTATTGTGTGACAAAAATGGTACAAAAATGGCTTTGGAAGTTATACAGATACAGATACTATGACTAAGTATTCTAATAGTTTCGAACAAGAATCGTATTATCAAATTTTTCAGACACGCACAATAAATAGACATACACTTGATAAAGTTAATTTTTTATTTTTATTTACTTAGATTTAATATACAACTTTGCGCAGCTCATACTGCTGACTTTCGGAATATTGGCTTACTTACTAGTTTGTTCAGGTAAACTACGCCTGTCCATGCTAGAGCGTTTGACGTCCGAAAACTTTGTTTTATTTTGTTGTATATCATTGCTAATTTTTATCAATTCGTAAGATAAATCACTTCCAAAAATGTCTTTAATTTCCTTATATGTCATGGTGTTTGGTAACAGAGATAATATTTTTTGGTTATCCAAATTATTTGAGCAGTTTTCGATTTGATATTTCATGTTCTCCAAAATTTGTTCGTAGTAAGCTTTGGTCTTCTTTAGGTCTTCTGATAAAGTTGACAGTGAACCACCGCACCACCACAGTGAATCCGAAATGCTTTGCGCAATTTGCTGTGTTTTTTTTTTTTTTGCAGTATGAATCCCTTTCTAAATATTTTCGATCATTGGCGATGGATGGCTTCCAAGATGAGGAATAACATGCTTATTTATATTGTCGACGAGTTCGTTGCGTTCGAGTGATTTAGTATAGCTGCTGCATGTTGGAACTTCCTTATATTCTTGATACAATTCACCGCTAGTCAAGATTTCTTGTGCCTCTTCACTTTCCGTTTCAGTAGAACGCTGATTATCAGCAATCTTGATAGCATCCTTAAGTTTAAAGCGACAACTTTCGCAAATACTGCAACGATGAATGTCGGAGACTGCTGGAAAATGCTCAGATATCAGCGCTGCTTCGTTTAAGTTAATGTTTCGAAGTTGAGGGGAACATTTTCTTGATAGCTGCACACATCTGTATTTATTAGTTGATTCCATATCAATATATAGCCTAGTTTCGTTCTGGTCTGTGTCTATCCGTTGTGTTGTTTTTTATAGTCCATGGGTGCTGTGGCAGGTAATGTCAATCTATGTGTCCGTGGTAGGTAACGTTAATATGCGTGTGTGTGTGCGCGGTATTGATACGTCCGAATTGTTACCTTTTCCAAGGGTTGTTTTTGTAGGAATCTAGACATACCGCTTGTTAGCTAAGCGGTAGGTTGAGGTAGGTAGAAATCGGTGATTTTTGCCGTTTGGTAAATTTTTCGTTTTTGCTTGTTCATTGTTACGTGTTTGGTTGCTGTACCTTCTGGCTTGTGCTGTTTTTTGTAAACTAGTTTTAAGGGTTCAAATATTTCGTCAGAGATAGTGTTGGTTTGTTCGTTTATTATCCTGCCGTCAAATGTTCTTAACTTGTATATCTCCATGTTCTCAAGTACATTGAGCCGCCGACCTTTTCCTTGTACGTGAAGTATTCGAGCCGTTGTTTTAATGTTAGCTGGGGTGCACCCCACTAGAATAAAAAATTTTTACAGTGTATTTTTTTCAAAAGGTGATTTTAATACCTTTCTAACGGTATAAAAATTTTTGAAATCGGTTGATTAGTTTACGCGTGATATCAAAATATCAGAAAGTAACCAAGAGATGCATTTACTTAAAAAAATTAAAAAAAAACCCTATTTTAGTTTTCAGATATGTTATATATATTAAATAGAACTTTCTAAAATAAAATTATATTTTTCAAAATCGCTTGATCTTTGAAGTGTTTTTTCAGTTTTAAATTTTATTTAAAAAAATTTTTTTTTCCAGTGTACTAAAAATTTGTACAGTGTATTTTTTTGAAAGCTTATTTCAATACCTTTCTAATGGTATGAAGATTGTGACGGACTTTTCCTTTGACTTTGCCGGGGTTAGCTTCAGTCCGTCCAGGGTTCCTGAAAGTAGAAATTCCTACCGATCCTTCTAAAAGAATAACCCTGTTTATTCTTATAAAACGTTACAAAAGTATTTATTTAATAAAAATTCTATTTCTACTCCTAGCTGATTCCCTTACTTTGTAAGAGGTGACAGATGTGATAAAGCTCTCGGCCAACCTCTGCGGTCGAATGGAGTGATAAAGCCTCCAGACGAGTATACTTTTAGTACAAATGAAGTGAAAAAGCCTTCAGGTTTACTCTTGGTCGGTAGTGATAAAGCCTACCGACTCGTATGCCTGTCTCCTAATCTCTGAATTTCAATGCGAACTCGTAGCACTTATATACTAATTTTTGCACGCAGGCAAACGGTTATTTTATAATAACAACTTTTAACTAATGGTATTACCAATATAAAACAACTGTTATTCCGGTAAATATTTCCTTCCCATGAATTTCCATGCACCATAATGCTCCTTATTGAATACAATGCCTTTGTACTTGCTCATCCTGCGCTTTCCAGCCGTTGCTATAATTATTGTGTATTTGTACATTTGTTTGTGATCACCTGATTCTAATGTTGTGTTTTGCTTTGCCCAATGCTTCTGCCTTCTGTTGTATGGTGTGCGTTGGTGTGTTGTATGCTAGTGCGTAAATATGTATAACGAAATTTCAATTAGTAGCGGCGCTTATTTTGACGACTTGCTGCTGATCTCCGTTCACTTAAGTTATTATGTATGTTGTATTTGTAACTAGGTACATTGGATTTTGAGTGGGCAAAGGGTTGATCGACCGCTGCATTTTTATGTTTTGTACGTATCTACCTTCCAAATATTTAATGCATGTTATGGTGATCCTATATTCAACGTTTATGTTTGCGAAAATGTTAATATTTTGCTTGCGTGCAAAAGTGCGCAAGTCTAATTTGTTCTTTATTTTAATAATTATCAATTCAATGTACAACAGAATATATGTATTTAGGGTATAATTCATAAAGGTATACATATGTATATTTCTGGTGCTTAATATAAAATGTATAAGTGGTAAATTCAAATATAAACTCCAAGTTATTTCATAATGTATGTTGTTTACAAAAATAGATAGATATGTGTATGTTGTGAGGATACAAAGCCCTCAGCTTTGGGGTCCTCACACTCCCCCCTCACCTTCCGCAGCGAGACTCACCGTGACCAGCCCAGTGCGCGTAATGCGTACGCGGTAGAGATGACCCTCAATAAAACGTTTGAAGGACCGCTGTCGTCGTTTCTGTGCCTGCTGTTGTGGCTGGTGTAGGTGTCGTTGAATGTCTTTGGTGAGTTCTTCTGGCAGTTGCTGAATACCGGAGCGGTTCTCCCACATCTCCGGCGTGTCGTTTTGGGCGCTGTTCAGCCATTGTTGGATTTCGCCTATCATACTGCTGACGTCTCCGTCGTTGTTGTTGCGGTCGCCGATGTTTTCGTTGCTTGCCGTCAGGCTTAGCACGTCGCTGCTGATGTCTTTGAGACTGCCGTTGACCTCGCTGGCCAGACGGCTTAATTTGTTGATGTCGTCGTTGTCGTCGTTGAGGCTACCGTTGGCCTCGCTGGCTATACGGCTTAATATTTTCGTGTCGTCGTCTTTCCTTTTTGGCGGTTCGCATATCTCCTCCACGATCCTCTGCTTGGCCGGGGGTTCGGTTTCGACATGCGCGTTATATATGCGCATTCTGAGATTGGCGCGCCGAGTGTACTCCACGAACCCTCGGCCCTGAGTCTCCTCGTCTTCCTGACGTATCGAAAACTCGCCCTGCTGTTTTGGTGGTGGTTCGTTGTCGTCTTCGTCCTCGCTCTCTGAGGAAATGGGGATCGGGGTAGGGTCCCGAACGATGGCCCACTCCTCGGACTCGGACCTGTAATCCTCGGTGCTGTCATCGCCACTTCCCTCCTCTTATGTGGCAGCTGGTGTCGTTCGCCGTAGTCGTATTCTCAACGGGGCCCATTCGCACCCTTCACTCTGGTCTTCGGAAAAGTTGGGAGAATTTGGTGTACTCATTGCTACTCGCTTTACGATACTTTGAGGTTTGACCTGCCGCGGCCCGGTTTATATATGTTTTCCTCCTGACGCGTTAGACGGTACTTTTCCTGGCAGCGGGTATCACTCAATCCTTCTTACCAAATTAGGTTTTGTAACTATGTTGTTGTTCGTCGCTGCCCTTCCAGTTGGTGGTATGTATGATGCCAGCCTGTACTTTAAATGAAAACTGGTGGATTTTCCTTTGGGTGTTCCCACCATGTATGGTGGATTTTAAAAAACGTGGTATATCATGCGCATAGTTAAAGAGTATATTTACGGGGTATTTATGTAATTGTGGTTAGAGTTTACCGAGTTTTTATTGGTTGATCCGACTTCTGGGTACTTCTTGATATGAAATTTCTTCGTGTATAATTTGACACTGTCTCGGTTGGGCGTGTCCGTTACTACCGATTTCATCCGGATTGAAGTAGAATCTTACAAAATAGTCTGTAATTCCGCAGTTGTCTCGGGGTGTGTGTTCGTTTAACGCCACCATAGCGAACTGCCTTCCTATGTGTAATCTTGATCCATGCGCCGGTTCTCTGGCGATCCGTAATTTATTTTCTGGAAATATTCGTACCTGATTCTCCGCAATGTTTTGTACTTGCCCGTCTCTGTATGCCATCAGCTGTTGACTTGTACCTTGGTTCTCTCCGTGTTGTCTCTCGGTCTCTTCGCTGACTCGTGTGAGCGTACCGCAAACGGCTACCTCGCTTTTCTTTCTCTGTTGTTGTACCTCGGGATTGTTGTTTGCTGTTCGATTTGACGATGTTGACGCGGTTTGATCTTCACTAGCGTCCTTCTTGTATCTCTGTTTATGACTTTGCCTCCTGGATTCGTTGCTGTCGGCGGCGTCGGCTGCGTGGTATGCTTTCAGCTCACTTAGGTGAGATGTCCTCCTCCTTCCTCTGAAAACTTTGTCTAGCTCTACGATCACTGGTGACACAACGTTCGTTACCCGGTGAGGTCCACTGTACCTGGGCGCTAGTTTTGCTGCAAAGTTGTCTGCCGCTTTTGACAGCTGATGTTCCTTTACCGGCACTAGGTCGCCTATCGCCGGTCGCTATTGCCTTCTTCTTAAATTGTAATATTTCGCTTGCTCCATGCATGCTCTCTCTTGCTTCCGTCGTACCATCTCGAATATTTCTTTCATCCTCGTTGACTTCTCTCCTGTGTTCGCTAATTTCTCACCTGTACCAAATGTCTGCTCATCGTAAAGGCTGTTGGGGATTCTCGGTTCCCTCCCTTGTACTATGTATGCTGGACTGTAACCTGTCGATTCACATACACTTGTATTCAATGCCAGCGTTATCTCTGGTAACAACTCATCCCATGTCTTCTGCTCTTTTCCCGTAAATTGTGCTATCATCCTCTTGATGTTCCTGTTTGCCCTCTCTGTCGGGTTCTCCTGCGGTGTGTACGGTGCCGTTAATTGGTGTTTCACGCCAAGTTCCTCTAAAAATCTCTTAAAACGTCTGCTGACAAACTGTGCTCCGTTGTCCGTAATAAATACTTTTGGGACGCCGAACCGTGCCAAAATCCTCTCTCGAAATCCTCTTATTAAACATTCTGTCGTTGCCTTTCTGATTGGTACTACCTCTACCCATTTTGAAAATTTGTCTAGGAAGACTAATGCCATCGTGTTGCCATGCTTCGATCGTGGCATTGGACCAACAAAGTCTGCACAGACTGTTGCCCAAGGCTCCTCTGAAATTTTCGTTAGCATCTTACCCGCGGCTGGCTGTTGACTCGGTTTGTATATTTGACATGTGTGGCACCGCTGTACGTACTTCCTTATATCTCTGAACATTCCTGGCCAGTAATAACGTGTTGTTGCTCTTGCTATCGATTTTCGGATGCCCATATGCCCTGCGCTCGGTGTGTCGTGAATCTCCTCTAGCACTCTGCGTCTCTGTGGAGTCGGCACACATAGCTTCCATGGCACTGCATCTTCGCCATCCACCTGACTTCCTATGCGTCTGTACAATTTTCCATCCTCGATAACGTACTCTGGGAATTTCTCCGGGGTCTATTTTACATCTTCCATCTTTCCTTTAAGCCACTTACACTCGGCTTTTCCGTCATCCATCGTCAACGTACCCAACTGCTCGTCCATCGGTTGCCTTGATAATGCATCTACCACAACGTTCAACGTTCCTTTTCGATACTGTACGTCAAATGAGTATTGCTGTAGTTCCAGCGCCCATCTCGCAATCCGACCAGTTGGACTCTCTATCGCATTCAACCATTTCAACGCTAAGTGGTCTGTTATTACTGTAAACGTGTATCCTTCTACGTATGGCCTCATCTTTCGTGTTGCCCAGACTATTGCCAAACACTCCTTTTCTGTCGGTGAGTAGTTCATCTCTGCCTTGTTTAACCTGCGGCTTGCGTATGCTATTACTCGCTCTTCGTCGCCTGAACCTTGCGTAAGTACTGCACCAAGACCAAAATCACTTGCATCCGCCTATAAACTAAACTTCCTCGAAAAATCTGGACAAGCGAGTACCGGTGCCTGCGTCAGTGCTGCCTTGAATGCTTCGAATGCTGATTGTTGCTCTTCAGACCACCTCCACTTACTACCTTTCTTAAGCATAGATGTTAACGGATGTGATACTTGTGAAAAATCCGGCACGAATCTTCTATACCATGACACAACTCCTAGAAAACGTCGTAACTCTCGTATATTCTTCGGTGGTTGCAGTTCTTTGATGGCTGCTATCTTGTCTAGGTCGGTATGGATGCCTTCCTCGCTAACGACATGACCTAGATATTTTAACCTTTCCTTAAAAAACTCACATTTTTCCGGGTTTATCCTCAGGTTCGCTCTATGCAGCCTTCGAAATACTTCTGTTAGTTGTGCAATGTGCTCTTCCAATGTTTTGCTTGTAATGATAATATCGTCAAGATATGCAAATGCGTATGGTTCCAATTCTGGTCCTATGACACGATCAAGTGCTCTCTGGAAAGTTGCTGGGGCTGAGTGCAAGCCAAATGGCATTACCCTCCATTGGTATAGTCCACGCCCAGGTACTGTGAATGCGGTGTATTGCTTGCTGCTTGTTTCCATAGGGATTTGCTAATATCCATTTTTCAAGTCCAAGCTACTGATAAATCTCGCGCTTCTTAATTTGTCTAAGATATGTTGTATACGAGGTAAGGGGTATGCGTCTGGTACTGATCTTGCGTTTAGTTGACGGTAGTCTACGCAGAGTCTCCATTTGCCATTCTTCTTCTTTGCTAAAACTATGGGTGCGTTGTGCGGGCTATTCGATGGTTCTATGCAACCCTTTGTTTCGACCATAGTTGTACATGTCACTACCTCTTGCTTCTGTTCGTCTACTCTCAATGTTATTTCTTGACCACCACATCTCATCTCAAAGTTTACCTTCGCCAGATAGTCCGTGCCAATTACCACCTCATCGCCCAGTCCCGGTAGGATTAGCATCTCGTTCCTCTGTACTTTATCACCCATTCTTAGTTCTGCATCTACCGCTTCTTTGACTATTATTGCTCTGCCATCTCCCATTCTTACTCGTGTCTTTACTTCCTTGAATTTGCCAGTTTTTAATCTTCTCGCCATAGCATCACTTATAAAGCTCCTCGTCGCTCCCGTGTCAATCGCTGCTACCGCTTCTTCTCCGTTCACATACGTTGTTACCAATATACAGCCCTTTGTGTATTTGAACATATCTAATCTCTCCGAGGTTGCACTTCCGAAGACCCCATCCCTCGGTTCCAATGTGATCTCTGCTCGTTTTCCTGTGGCTTCCTACAACAATCATGCGTGAGCACGCCTATCTTACCACATGTCCACCAAAATTCTCTTCTTACGCCTCGGCACCCGTATGAAAAGTGACCGCCTCTTTCGCATCGTCTGCAGGCCGTTCTTGTATCTACATATTCTTGTTGTGGCTCTGACCTCTGCTGTTGTTGGACTTCTACTCGCTCCTCCTGTCTTTGTTCTGCCTGGAGACACTGGTACTGACCTTCTTGACGCCGTGGTATGAATGGTCTTGTGGTTGGTCGCATTGGTTCCCTGTCAGGAGTAATATTTTCATAGTCTTGAGCTAAACTTACCAGCTCCTCAAGATTGCTGACCTCGCTTCGCTTTATATATAGTTGGTACTCTCTGCGCGAGTTTCTGTAGATGCGGGTTAGTTTCTGCACCTCGTTGTAGCCCGCGTGACGCATGAGTCCTTGTAATACTAAGACATAATCTTTAAATAGCTCACCTTGTCGTTGTACGCGCATTCAAATTTCATCTTTCAATTGCTCTAAGTATCGGGAGTTTAGAAAGAACTTCAGGAAGTCCTTCTTGAAGGCGTCCCACTCCTGCCAATGCCGGTTGTTATTCATGTACCATACCAACGCTTTGTCCTTCAATAACTCCGGCGGCGCTTTTGGAATTGTGTTGCGGTTGATTTCATACCCATCTGCTAGCTCCTCCACTCTTTCGATCAATCCTAGGGGATCTTTGCCTCCGTCGTACTTTAATCACCACTTCCTTACTCTGTCCATGGTCGTTGCATATGTGCCAGGCTGTTGAATATAATTTGTCGTTGCGTACGTACCAGGCTGCTGAATAAAATGTACCGGTGGTTGTCCGACCTCCAATTGATTGGGTGCACCATTTGCCTTCCTATCATTTCTTGGTGAATTTAGTTCGCTGCTTGTCTTTGATGCTTGTGAATTTGTTAACCGTGCATGCCGAATCGCCAACTCTGTGAATCGATCCCGTAAGTTCTCGTTATCCTTCTCCTCTTGGATGAATGTCGCTAATCGTTTTCTTAGTTCGTCAACCGTTCCGCCATCTTCTAGCCCAAATTCCGTGCTGTAGGCTACCAGATCCTCTCGAGTGAGATAGTATATCCACGATACCTTTACCATTGTTTTGCTTTATATCCTCGTCGTATTAACCCAGAAGTGTGTGGATCTTGTTTCCCTCTTCGTTTCTGATGCTCTGAAAGTATATCTTAAAATTTAATTTGTTTAACCTGCTCGGGAGCCAAAATGTGACGGACTTTTCCTTTGACTTTGCCGGGGTTGGCCTCAGTCCGTCCAGGGTTCCTGAAAGTAGAAATTCCTACCGATCCTTCTAAAAGAATAACGCTGTTTATTCTTATAAAAGGTTACAAAAGTATTTATTTAATAAAAATTCTATTTCTACTCCTAGCTGATTCCCTTATTGTAAGAGGTAACTGAGGTGATAAAGCCCTCGGCCAACCTCTGCGGTCGAATGGAGTGATAAAGCCTCCAGACGAGTATACTTTTAGTACAAATGAAGTGAAAAGCCTTCAGGTGTACTCTTGGTCGGTAGTGATAAAGCCTACCGACTCGTATGCCTGTCTCCTAATCTCTGAATTTCAATGCAACTCGTAGCCCTTGTATACTAATTTTTGCACGCAGGCAAACGGTTATTTTATAATAACAACTTTTAACTAATTGTATTAACAATATAAAACAACTGTTATTCCGGTAAATATTTCCGTCCCATGAATTTCCATGCACCATAATGCTCCTTATTGAATACAATGCCTTTGTACTTGCTCATCCTGCGCTTTCCAGCCGTTGCTATAATTATTGTGTGTTTGTACATTTGTTTGTGATCACCTGATTCTAATGTTGTGTTTTGCTTTGCCCAATGCTTCTGCCTTCTGTTGTATGGCGTGCGTTGGTGTGTTGTATGCTAGTGCGTAAATATGTATAACGAAATTTCAATTAGTAGCGGCGCTTATTTTGACGACTTGCTGCTGATCTCCGTTCACTTAAGTTATTATGTATGTTGTATTTGTAACTGGGTACATTGGATTTTGAGTGGGCAAAGGGTTGATCGACCGCTGCATTTTTATGTTTTGTGCGTATCTACCTTCCAAATATTTAATGCATATTATGGTGATCCTATATTCAAAGTTTATGTTTGCGAAAATGTTAATATTTTGCTTGCGTGCAAAAGTGCGCAAGTCTAATTTGTTCTTCATTTTAATAATTATCAATTCAATGTACAACAGAATATATGTATTTAGGGTATAATTCATAAAGGTATACATATGTATATTTCTGGTGCTTAATATAAAATGTATAAGTGGTAAATTCAAATATAAACTCCAAGTTATTTCATAATGTATGTTCGTTACAAAAATAGATAGATATGTGTGTGTTGTGAGGATACAAAGCCCTCAGCTTTGGGGTCCTCACAAGATCTTTGAAATCGGTAAAGCCATTCCGTAGTAATCACACTTTAAAAGTACCTATTATCGTCATTTTTCTAATATTTTTGGATATTTCGATACCCTGCCACGCCCACAATTATTCGAAAATGCAATTTCTAAAAATGAGGTTGTGTTTGGGTGGGTAAGATGTAACATGCAAAATTTCATCAAATTCTGAGGGGGTCGGGTTCAAAATGTACGTTTTTTTCAGCCTTTGATATGAAATTCATCATATATAGATTTTTATTTTTCACACTTCACTATAATATTAAAACGAAATGCGGATTTTCGTTGCTTTTGAAATTCGGCTTAAAAATTGCACATGGAACAACTAAAGACTCTCCTGAATTAAAAAAAATTTCATAGTACCTCTAAATTGAGGGCCCCTTCAGAAACCCCTGGCCCGGGGCTAATCCCCCCCCACCCTCTCGGCGGGCCTGGTGATGTGCTATACTTGATATCATTCGCTATAATATTTTTTATTGATAAGCACCAACCAATTACACGGAAGTATATCCTTACTTACTTACTTAATTGGCGCTTAACCGTCTAAACGGTTATGGCCGTCCAACAAGGCGCGCCAGTCGCTCCTTCGCTCCGCCAACCGGCGCCAATTGGTCACACCAAGGGAGTTTAAATCGTTTTCCACCTGGTCCTTCCAACGGAGTGGGGGCCGCCCTCTACCTCTGCTTCCATAGGCGGGTTCCGATAGAAACACTTTCTTGGCCGGAGCATCATCTTTCATTCGCATAACATGGCCTAGCCAGCGCAGCCGCTGCGTTTTAATTCGCTGGACTATGTTGATGTCTGCGTACAGCTCGTACAGCTCATCATTAAATCTTCTTCGGTACTCGCCATCGCCAACGCGTAGAGGTCCATAAATCTTTCGAAGAACTTTTCTCTCGAACACTCCCAAAGCCGCTTCATCTGCTGTTGTCATGGTCCATGCTTCTGCCCCATATTGCAGGACGGGTACGATAAGTGACTTGTAGAGTATGATTTTCGTTCGCCGAGAGAGGACTTTACTTTTCAATTGCCTACCTAGTCCAAAGTAGCATTTATTGGCAAGATTGATTCTTCGCTGGATTTCAGTGCTGATGTTGTTGCTAATGTTGATGCTGGTTCCCAAATAAACGAAGTCTTTTACTATTTCGAAATTATGGCTGCCAACAGTAGCGTGGTTGCCAATGCGCATATGCGCTGACTCTTTGCTCGATGACAGCAGGTACTTCGTTTTGTCCTCATTCACCATCAAACCCATCTTTACCGCTTCTTTTTCCAGCTTGGAGTAAGCAGAACTAACAGCGCGGGTGTTTAGGCCGATGATATCAATGTCATCAGCATATGCCAGTAATTGCACGCTTTTATAGTATATTGTTCCAGTGCGGTTAAGTTCTGCAGCTAGTATAATTTTCTCCAGCATCAAATTAAAGAAATCGCACGATAGGGGGTCACACTGTCTGAAACCTCGTTTAGTTTCGAACGGCTCGGAGAGGTCCTTCCCAATTCTGACTGAGCTGATGGTGTTGCTTAACGTCATTTTGCACAGCCGTATAAGTTTTGCGGGGAAACCAAATTCAGACATAGCGGCATATAGGCAGCTCCTTTTCGTGCTGTCGAAGGCGGCTTTAAAGTCGACGAAGAGGTGATGTGTGTCGATTCTCTTTTCACGGGTTTTTTCCAAGATTTGGCGCATTGTGAAAATCTGGTCGATGGTAGATTTACCAGGTCTGAAGCCGCACTGATAAGGTCCAATCAGCCGGTTCACGGTGGGCTTCAATCTTTCGCACAATACACTTGAAAGGACCTTATATGCGATATTAAGAAGGCTGATTCCACGATAGTTGGTGCATTTTGCAGTATCCCCCTTCTTGTGGACTGGGCACAGAACACTTAGATTCCAACCGTCGGGCATGCTTTCGTCCGCCCATATTTTGCTAAGAAGCTGCTGCATGCGCCTTACCAACTCCTCGCCGCCGAACTTGAATAGCTCCGCAGGCAATCCATCAGCGCCCACGGCCTTGTTGTTTTTCAATCTGGTTATTGCTATTCTAACTTCGTCATAATGGGGCGGGGGGACATATATTCCATCATCGTCGATTGCGGGATCGGGTTCTTCATCTCTGCGCGGTGAATTGCTGCCTCCATTTAGGAGAGCAGAGAAGTGTTCCCTCCATAATCTAAGCACTCTCTGGACATCAGTTACAAGGTCGCCGTTTTCATTCCTACAGGAGTTTGCCCCGGTCTTAAAACCTTCCGTCTGTCGCCGTATTTTTTGGTAGAATTTTCGGGCGTTAATCCTGGTGGCTAGCAGCTCAAGCTCCTCGCACTCACGCCTTTCTGCTTCTGCTTTTTTCTTCCTGAAAAGGCGTCTCGCTGCCCTTTTCAACTCACGATAGCGTTCACACACTCCTCTTGTCGCGCTCGCTTTTAACGTAGCCCTGTAGGCAGCGTCTTTTCTTTCGGTTGCAACGCGGCATACTTCATCATACCAGTTGTTTTTTCGTGGCCGCCGGTAACCAATTTTTTCCTTCGCGGCAGTATGAAGTGCTTTGGAGATATGCTCCCACTGCTCCTGTATTCCTTCAGGATGAGTTGTGCCCTCAGAGAGCAGGTGTGAGAGTCGAGTTGCGAAATCATTGGCAGTCTGTTGTGATTGAAGCTTTTCGACGTCTAGCTTTCCTTGTGTTTTTTGTTCCTTGTTTTTAGCCGCGTTGAGGCGGGTGCGTATTTTGGCTGCAACGAGATAATGGTCCGAATCCATGTTAGGTCCTCGGATCGTTCGCACATCTAAAACACTGGAGGCATGCCGTCCGTCTATCACAACGTGATCGATCTGATTGCGAGTATTTCGATCAGGAGACAGCCATGTAGCTTGATGTATCTTTTTATGCATGAACCTCGTGCTTGATATGACCATGTTTCGAGCACCGGCAAAGTCAATCAGCCTCAGTCCGTTAGGAGAAGTTTCATTGTGTAGGCTGAACTTTCCGACTGTAGGGCCAAAAACACCTTCTTTGCCCACCCTGGCGTTAAAGTCGCCAAGCACGACTTTTATATCATGACGGGGGCAGCGCTCGTATGTGCGTTCTAATTGTTCATAAAAAGTGTCTTTCACCTCATCGTCTTTCTCCTCTGTCGGCGCATGGGCGCAGATGAATGATATATTAAAAAATTTTGCTTTTATTCGAATAGCAGCGAGACGCTCGTCCACAGGCGTGAACGCCAGCACTTGGCGACAAAGTCTCCGAAGTATATCCGCACCACCTAAAAATGTGGGTGCCGGTGCGTATACGTAATATTTTGTTATTACGTATAAACAAAATTTGCAATAAAATAATATTGCGACTATAAACTGAGATATAACCTATCCTATATTTCAAGTTAGATCGAACTACACACGGGGTGTAAAACAAATTCTAAATCGGTTTAGTAGTTTAGGAGTCCATCGCGGTTAAACATAGTGACACGTGATTTTTATATATTAGGATTATAACGGTGTCAGTTCGGAACTGATGTGTGACTTTTTCGAAAACAAGTCGGCTATATTTTATGGTTATTTCGGTAAATATCCGCGATTTTTTTAAAAACGAGATTCATCAGTTTTCCGTCTTTAGCGGCATTTTACCAGCAGGTAGGTTCTTTATCGGTCTTTATATTGTTATAAGTCGTCGATAACGATGAATAAATCGATATCATGCTGATTACAAACCAATACAATCAGACAATATTTTTAACATTCCTTTGCGGTCATACTGAAACTGACACCTCCAGAAGATATCTTTTTACTCAATGTTTGTTTTTCAGCTTGACTTTTAAAAGGTTTTTTATCTCTTTCATCTTCTCTGCGGCCCTCTTCCTTTACATCACCCTAATTCTGTCGTCTTTTTTCTCTTCCTTCCCCTTTCCCTTTTCGATGTTTATTCTCTCCCTTTCCCTCTCTCTGCATCGCTTTCTTTCTCACTGTCATTTGCTCCCCCTCAATATTATAACGATTTTTAGGCATTTCTATAATTATTATGCACCTTATATTAGCGTTCGA
This sequence comes from Eurosta solidaginis, assembly GCF_040869045.1. Taxonomy (NCBI): domain Eukaryota; kingdom Metazoa; phylum Arthropoda; class Insecta; order Diptera; family Tephritidae; genus Eurosta; species Eurosta solidaginis. Next base: position 651,114 of record NW_027136912.1, on the reverse strand, counting down.
ATCGCTGAACTGTCGAATAAATAACTCCGATATTCAGTATGGCAAAATGGTCTTTATTTATTACCTCACAATTGAAATTATCACGTTCTTCACGTATGGCGTGTAAAAATCAAACTGATTCCTTAGCTTGCGCTCCTTTTATACTCTCCGCTACCTCGTTCGCCCATTTCTCCTAAGGTGCAGACTTTTCACGAACATGCCTTCTGGATTAGTTGTATTTCACACTTTGTTATTTAGCTATATATACGTATTTCTGTAGTTTATGTAAAACCATATGTTTTGTTGCCGTCTATATGCGCGAAATATTCTCTTCGATTCAAGCTGCTGATTATGTGTGTGAAATATTCTTTGTTGCCTTCCATATATGTGTGTATATGGCTTATATGACATCTATTTAGAATGACGCATCGAAATTGCTAACATTAGCCACAATATCTTTCTATGACTTCTTCCCCCACTCTTGCCCCCTTTTATTTCTCCCTCCGCAACTTCCTCCACATCTTTATCAACCCATCTACGTCTAACTCTATCTCTTCTTATCTCTTTCTATATCGCTCTTTTTTCATATCATCGTCCTGCGAAATATTAATGCATGCAATTTCAAAAGGTGTACCATCAGTTCTTATGCTACCCCCAAAAGTAGTGTCCTAAGAACCACATGATCTAAGCAAGGAGCTCCCAATGGAAGTCGAATTCCCGAAGACGATCTTTAAATTGATCGATTCCTGCTCCATAACCAAATAAAAACCTTAACACAAAAACTCTCAGCATTAAATTTAGTATGAAAATGAACCTGTACTTGGTCGTTTGGTTCTCAGCGAACAAACACTCAAGTTACTCTTTTTGAAAAATCTTTACTTTGTTTTGATGCATTTAGTATCCCTTTTCCGTCTTCCTAACTCTCTCTTGTTAAAGCTTATTCCTCTCTCTTTCCCTCTCTCTGCATCGCTTTCATCTCTGTCATTTTCTCCCCCTCCAGGAGTTTTTTACAATGTCCTCAGTACCTCATGATCTAACCAAGGAGCAGACTTCAAAAAAAAAAAGTTAACCGAAAACTCTAAGCACAAAAATGAGCATGAAATATCTTGGAGCATCTTACTTTTCCTAAATACAAACAAATGAAAAGTTGGTACTTTTTTTTTACATGTTTTAATAGAAAATTATGTTTCAAAAGATGGATGCGGCTTGATTAGGCGTACCTACTTCCACACGTAAGTTGGTATGCAAGCGAATGCTGACCCTTTTTTATCAATTGATCTTACTCAGCATGAATGTTTGTGAGTGCACTCACTAAACGTGTACTTGGTTCTCAGTGAACAAACACTCAAGCCACTCTTTTTTGAAAAAGCTGTACGTTGTTTTGATGCTTAGCAAACGTTTTTAGTAAATCGTTCAAATCATATCAAGCAAACACTTATTTTAGCGAAAAATGTTTCTTAAATTAATTAAAAGAGGCTACGCATGACCACAGGCCTTTAGTTTTCAAAAAGATTTTACGCCAATCATATAAATCATGCTCGACCCCTTACCCACTATAATTGAAAAGTGAACTGCTGAGTTATATCCATTTTGTGATTTTAACTTGTTTTCATTATTCAATAGCTTCAAGCGCGTATATTAACAAATTTTTAAAATTTTACTTCTGCCTTTAATTAACGATAGGTTTTTGCAAAAGCCGATATCACTTGTTTTGCTTTTAATTGTTTTTGAATATTGTTGTATAACTTGATAAAAATAAAAAATTTCTCTGAAGAAACTTCGTGAGTTAAAAAAAAAATCGAAGTCAAGAAGCAAGTCAAACTTTTAAGGTTAACTTAAAAATTTGAATTTTCAGTTATTAGAAATTATATCAAGCATAGCTAGGTGTGAGTGGGCAACAATTTTAAAACATATATTTGAAGAAATATAATATCAGTCATATCAGTCATTATATCAAGCATAAGAAAAAGAAGAAATTAAATAAATAGTTATAAATAAAGTAAATATAAATTAAGTGTCGACTGATACAAGCAAGAGTCAATTGACATCGGCAAGAGTGGTGACTTACACATCGGAAAGCAACCAGGGCTTCAATCATATCAAGCGCACTGAACAGCAGTCGGAGGTTCATCCCAAATAACACTCCTTAAACCATTTTTCAATGAAACTCTACCTCGTCAATCATATCAATCGTGAAATCAGGTAGAGACAGCATGTTAAGCACACATATTACACACGCGAAAAGCTTGAAAATTTTATTCACGAATGCTGTCTGAAAATAAGTGCAAGCTTCGTAAAATTTGAATCATTTTACTCTGTAAGAAAGGCCTAAAAAATAGAATCAATCGAATTCAGCTCATTGAGAAATTAAGCTTGAACCTTAAATTGAAGATGTCATACATAAGAGAGTGGGAAAACGAAGGAAAAAATTAAATAAAAAAATTTATTTGACCACTAAACCGATTTATAAACTGTATAATAATGATTTTTGCTTCCTCAACAAAAAATCATAAAACTAGAGTATAATTGGAAGAAATCAACACCGAGAAATTGATTCACAAGATTTATGTGAGTTTGCAAAAAAATTCAGCTGTGCTTACCATATCTTACACACATCATCAAAAAAAAAAAGGAGTTACGCTTTGGGCATTGCACAAATTCCTAAAGAGCATCAATATTTTCACTCTCTGCACACGCCTCTCTCACTTAACAAAAGGCATCAATGCTATCAACATTATATTTTATACCAAAAGATTGACTTTTCAAATGCTAGAACAAAATCCCAATCGTGTGACTTATCCATACCAAAAGGCATACCAACACTTCAACGCAAGAATAGTTATTGAGTGAGATACAAGTTTTTTGTTTGTTATGCAATGAATATGGAAATTGGAAAATATGCAAATATATACATAAATGCAAAAATATGCAATTTCAATTGAAAAAGTGTACAACCAAGAGAAAAATGAAAAAATACCGCCCTTGCAATTCAATCTAAATCGCGTTGGAATGACTCTGACTATGCATTGTTAAAGAGGAGGAGGCAACAGTGAAGTTTATGTAAAGTAAAGTACAAAACTAACATAAAAATTCTAAAAAAAAAACATTGTGTGAAATGTTCTGAATATATGTTGTTGTATATCTTTTTATTGTGCTATAGTGTAGTATCATTTGATAGGAAAGCTCTCAGGTGATACGTTGTGCTATCATGTGATGTCTTATGACCGAGAATTATTTGTTTAATGCAATAAGATTCTATGTAATTGCTTAAACGTTAATATGATGATGTGATGTGACATAATGCATATGATATGAGCTATTTTGGTGTATTGACGTGGCTAAGCAAAGAAAAGTGATATCTTGTTTATTTTACGCAATAGAATTTCGCACGTTGTTATAGGGTGCTATAATGAGTGATAAGAGAACTGGAAAATTGCGTACAAGCTACAAGCTTTTGAGATATTATATAATGATGTGATATGAGTTACTTTTTTTTAAGCTGGTACATAATATATGTGATGCGATGATGTGCGATATACTTTAAACTACAATATACGTTGTGATAAAAATTGCTCCTATAATATAACTTGATCTGACAGAATATGCTCTAAGCTGACAAGTTATGAGATCGAGCGATTTGTTTGTTGAAATTTTACTAGAAGATGTGTGATGGAAAATCGATGAAAACGAAGATTTGAACTGACATTAGGCTTGTGATATGATATTTTTTGATGTGACGTCCAGTTGATGTGACTTTGGTAAGGTATATTTGACAATATTGTCATATGATGTTTTTTGTTTGTGAGATGTCACCCACTTTTAAGTAATAGGATTGAAACTGAATGCGACAAAATTTGATATGTCTGGTCTAATAATTTGATATATAGATTTCTTAAATTACTCCAGAAACTGATCAAGAAGCGTATTCGAAAGTTTTTTTGATATGAGGCAATATGATATACATAATAATATTGTAACGAATTTACTGCAAATTCTCTTGTTTGCAATCTTCTGCTAAGTTCGAATCACTAAACTGTTGAATAAATAACTCCAATATTTCATAATGCAAAATGGCCTTTATTCAAGTACTTCACAATAAATAACTCTACTATTGCCCGACAGATAGCGTACTTCATTCAAACTGATTGATAGCTTCAATGAAACTAAACTCTCGCGCCTCTACTGCCGCTTTTTATACTGTCTGATTTCCTCGTTGCATACTTCTAGGCTTTTCCATTCCAGAACTTACTAGTTAGTTATCAGCTACAAAATCACCAGCCACAACTATGTTTATTGCTTCTCATATGTGCGCGAGTAATACTTGCACAAATTATTGCCCTCTCTTGTGATCACCTCAGATAAGATATATGCTTGTGTTTGTGCGTTGCTTCTCCCTGCGTGTACTTACATATGTGTAGACATAATTATTGATTCGTTCATGTAGATACATAATGATTGATTTATGGATGTGCATGCAAGTCTCTGCTTATCATCGCTTAGAGATGACTGTACCTCTTAATGTTGCTAATATTCGTTACACTGCCCTCCACCTAATTCTGATCATCCCGATCAGACAAATCTCTCGATCTAAACGCTGCCAGTATTTCCAAATGAACCACTTTCATTTTGGTTCGTGGTTTGCCAATGGTTTGTATGCGCTACACTACATCGTTGATCCGTTTTACAACTTTGTATGGGCCTTCCCAATTACACTGCAATTTCGGGGACAAACCTTTTTTTCGTTGTGGGTTGTATAACAGCACCAAATTTCCTTCCTGAAACCCTTCCGAATTAATTGCTTTATCGTACCTCGCTTTCATCTTGTCACTCATAATCTTTGCTCGTTTCCTTACCAGATCGTGTATCTCTCTCAGCTCTTTTTCCAAGACACCAGTGGATTTCTTGACATTTCTCTCCGCATCGGCATCTATCCCATACTTCAAATCAGCTGGCAGTCGAAGGTCATTGCCAAAAATTACCTTTGCGAGAGTTTGGCCCCTTGTCTCGCTAGGCCATTAAGAATAATGATATGTGTATATCCCAGTCCTCATGGTACTTGTCTACTACTTTCCTTAAATGCTCCTCCAATGTTCTATTGAATCGTTCCACCATACCATCGGATTGAGGATGCAATGCAGTTGTCCGTGTTTTCCGAATGCCCAATTTCTTGAACATTTCTTGGAACACAGCTGATTCAAAATTCCTGCCTTGATCAGAATGTAACTCCATTGGTACCCCACACCTTGCAACCCAATCGTTTGTAACCACTTCTGCTACTGTTTCTGCTTCTTGGTTTGGGATTGGGTATACCTCTGGCCATTTACTGAAATAATCCATAACCACCAGTAGGTATTTGTTTCCGCGGTTGCTTGTAGGAAATGGTCCTGCGACATCCATGGCGATCCTTTCATGCTTCATCTGGCCATGACTTCGTGTTTTGGGCCCTTTCGCTCTGTTGCATACCCCGCAGTTGGCAATCCACTCGGTGACCGACTGACGGCAACCAACCCAATATAATCTCTGCTTAATTTTCTCGAGTGTCTTCGTGATTCCAAGATGACCTCCACTTGGACCATTGTGCAGCTCGATGAGCACGTCAGGAATCCCCTTTCTGGGAACAACTATCAGTTTCTTCTTGCATTTCACTCATTGCATTGCATCCTCACTCTCCCATATGAAGACAACCGGATATAAATTCTAAACTGTTCCACTGTGCCCAATATGACTTCGCAATAGGACTCTCTGCTAACATCTCTTCTCTGTTTGGTCTTTCGTTTCGCTCGAGCCCTTGCATAAAATGTGACAGATTTCTGTCTTCTAGCTGACACTTTCGTAGTTGTTCCTTGTCCCATTCATCCGTACACGTTATAGTAATTAGCCGGGCATCTATAATGTCTTCTTTAGCCTCGGCTTTTGAACAGTGCTTGCACTCCAAACTACATGGTCTTCGTGACATTGCATCAGCATGGGTACTACCTTTTCGATGCTCAATGGAAAAGTCATAGCTTTGTAGTCGCTCGATCCACCGTGCCAATTGTCCTTCCGAATTTCGGGAGTGCAGAAGCCATTTCAACGCTACGTTATCTGTCCTGACATGGAATCGCTGGCCGTAGAGGTATTTGTGAAAATTGTTAATGCACTCTACCAATGCCAACAGCTCTCTCCGCATAACGCAGTAGTTCCTCTCTGGTTTTCCAATCGAACGGCTGTAATATGCAACTACCTTCTCCTGTCCATCGACCAGTTTTGATAAAATGCCTCCTATAGCATATCCACTCGCATCTGTATCTAGAATAAATGTTGCTCCTGGAATCGGATATACTAACATTAGGGCAGTGCACAAACACTCTTTCAATGTTTGGAAAGCCACTCCTTGCTCCTTCTTCCATTCAAAAGCTTTATTTTTTCTTGTAATCTCATGGAGGCTATGGGCTACGCTGGAAACATTTGGTACAAATCGGCGGTAATATGTACACAGACCAAGGAAACTTCTCAATTCATGTAGGTTCTGTGGCCTTGGCCAATCCTTTACAGCCTCTCTCTTTTCGTTCGCAGTGCAGATGCCCTCTGTCGTTACCTTGTGACCCAAATAATTTACTTCCTTTTTAAACAGCGCACACTTCTTGGGACTTAACTTCAGACAAGCGCCAGATATTCTCTGGAAAACTTCCTCCAAGTTCTTAAGATGTTCATCAAAGTTCTTGTCCAATACGACGATGTCGTCCAGGTACACCAAGCATATTTTCCAATGTAGTCCTTTCAGTACCTGTTCCATGAGTCTCTCAAAAGTAGCTGGTGTTTTACAAAGTCCAAAAGGCATCACTGTAAATTGCCAAAGACCATCACCCACACTGAAGGCTGTTTTCTCTTTATCTTCCTCCTTCACCTCAGCTTGCCAGTAGCCGCTTTTCAAGTCCAGCGTGGAAAACCATTTCATACCAGATAGCGAATCCAGAGTGTCGTCAATTCTTGGCAATGGGTAGCTAGCCTTTTTCGTTACGTCATTCAACTTGCGGTTGTCTACGCAAAACCTCATTTTCCCATCCCAAGTGTCACTGGTGAGCTCCATGAACTAGCTGATGTTTCGATGACGCCGCTGTCGCTCATTTCTTGTACGATTTGACTCACAACTTCCCGCTTCGCCAGTGGAACACTAAGTGGAGCTTGACGTCATTGACATTGGTGCGGCCTTGTTTGGAACCATCCTGGTCAAATATGTTTGCGTACTTTAGCAGCAGTTGCGCCGCCTTTCTCTGATAATCTTGATCTAGCCCCTCCATCCATGCCGTGATGTCATTTGAAAGATCAGTCTTTCTAGTTCAAACGTGTTCTGGAGCTGTTCACAGTTAATAAATACTTCATACTCTTGGCATCTTCCCAATATAGCTCCTTTTGTCAGTTTGAGTGGTGATTTGAACTCATTGAGTACTCTTACAGGAACACGTCCATCTTGATTTGTCATAGCCAGGGTTTTTCCTACAAGTATGTTCGGTGTTGATTTGTTTGCTGCTTCGACAACCCACAGTTTTTTGTCCCAAAATCTCCATCAGCCTTTGCCCAGATGACTGCTTCTGACTTGGGTGGTATTTGCTGACTCTCTTCCACCAGCACTCGTTTACTGTAGCCTCTCTCGTAGCCGAAATTAAGTGGCACATCCATGTTCTTATATCTCATCGTCTTGCTTTGCATGTCTATATTGATGCCTTGATCGATTAAGAAGTCCACTCCAACTATGATTTCATCAACAATCTCTGCCACTATAAAATTGTGTACTACCGTGACGTTCCCAATTGCGACTTCACATGATACTTCCCATAGAACCGTGGTGTCTTCTCCAGTGGCTGTACGCAATCTTGCTTCATGCAATGGTCTTATTTTCTTGTTGACTAGATCCGTTCGAATGATGGAATGAGATGCACCCGTATCTACAGTCAGTAAACGTTCCTTTCCATCCACACGTCCTCCGACAGTAAGATTGTTTGGCCTTCTTCCAATTTGTGAGATAGAGATTATGGGGCATTCAATTGTGGGAGCCAGCTGTCGCCCCTTGCGGCTGACTCGCTTTAGTTTAACGATTGAGTGGACTTGGAAATTTGCTCATCTCCTTCAGCTCTGCGTTTACGCCCACCCACATTGTTGGAGCTATTGGGACCGGTGCTGCAATGTCATGCAATATGACCTGGGTTGCCGCACTTGACACATTTAATAACTCCGGCATTTTTCTGTTGTTATTCCTTCAGTGCTTTCAAAATTGTGTCTACCCAATCTGGTCTTTCCACTTCCAAACGATGAGCTTTATATGCTGGTTTACTCAACAGTGAGGCAGTTTACTGAATCAATGCATGTGATACCGTTTCTACAAATGTTGGCTTTGGGTTTGCGTATGTGGCTCACTTCGTTTCGACGTCCCGTATGCCATTTATAAAGCTCTGAATTTTTACCCTTTCGGTGTATTCCACGGGTGCGTCGGCATTCGCCAAATGTGCAAGCCTTTCGACATCTGACGCAAATTCCTGCAAAGTCTCATTAGCTTTTTGGTAGCGGTTTTGCAACTCTGTTTGGTGTATCTGCTTCCTGTGTTCGCTTCCGTATCGCCTCTCTAGAGCGCTCATCAATGTTTCGTAGTTGTTCCGCTCTCCCTCAGGAACAGTCTGTAGGATTTCAGCAACAGATCCTTTCAATGCCACGAATAGTGCAGCAACTTTATCTTCAGCACTCCAGTTGTCACTGCTGCGGTCTTCTCAAACTGAATCTTAAACACCTGGAAAGGAACAGAGTCGTCAAAGGATGGTGTTTTTACCTTTGGATTACTCGCTGAAACAGCTGGGCGATTTAGTTGTAACTGCTCCATACGACCCTTCAAATAATCGACTTCTTCCTGAAGTTAAGCGATTTTTGCATCCTGCGCTTCCAGCTTTGATGTTACGCTTGCTTCCTGTGCTTCTAACTGCGAAGACATTTGAGCCACCTGAAATGATAAGCGCTCCCCTTGTTCTTACATCTTAGATGTTATGCGTATCTCCTGCGATTCCCGTTGGGATGCCATCTTGGATGAAATCTGTGTCGACATTTCTGACATACGCGTTTCTTTTGCTTCAGTCTTCGATGTTATTTCTGACGGTATTTCTGACATTGGCGACGACATTGATGTTACTGTCGATGTTTGTGCAGATATTGAAGCCAAAATCATGTTCAAGTCTGTGCTCGTAAGTGTCTGCGATGTTCCGTTTTTCTCTTAAATTTTTGTTGTTGTCTCGACCCCATCAGGACAAAAGACATACTCGTCCACATCAATTCCTTGCGACTCCATTACCTCTCGTAGCCGTGCTTGAAGTTCGATCTTATTGCCTGTTGTATTCAATCCACGGCTCTCCAACTCCTTTTTCAGTTGCTGGATTCTCAATTCCCTCAACTTTGCCATGTCCAAGTTGTATTCCCAATCTTTGGAATTTATTCAACAATTCCTCTTCTGACACCAATTGTAACGAATTTACTGCAAATCCTCTTATTTGAAATATTCTGCTAAGTTCGAATCACTAAACTGTTGAATAAATAACTCCAATATTTAATAATGCAAAATTGCCTTTATTCAAGTACTTCACAATAAATAACTCTGCTATTGCCCGACAGATACCGTACTTAATTCAAACTGACTGATAGCTTCAATGAAACTAAACTCTCGCACCTCTACTGTCGCCTTTTTATACTGTCTGATTTCCTCGTTGCACATTTCTAGGCTTTTCCATTCCAGAACTTACTAGTTAGTTATCAGCTACAAAATCACCACCCACAACTATGTTTATTGCTTCTCATATGTGCGCGAATAATGCTTGCACAAATTATTGCCCCCTCTTTTGAGCACCTCAGATAAGATATATGCTTGTGTTTGTGCGTTGCTTCTCCCTGCGTGTACTTACATATGTGTAGACATAATTATTGATTCTTTCATGTATATATATAATGATTGATTTATGGATGTGCATGCAAGTCACTGCTTAGCATCGCTTAGAGATGACTGTACCTCTTAATGTTGCTAATATTCGTTAAAATATGATTGGTATGATGTGTTTCGTGTGATATGATCTGCTTTCATATCGTTTGATTTATGTTTCATGATGTAGTGGAGCGTGTGACTTGATATTAAATAAGTGTATTAAGCAATCTATAGACTTTTTTGAAGTGATCACTATTTGAAGTGTTAGCTTATGGTGGGTTGACGTGTGAATATAGAGAGACAGATAGGGCCAGGATGCAAAGAACTTGTGATATGACACATATATTCTCTTCTGATTTGAAGACAAATGATAATCATCTAAAAAGATATTTAAAGAAGGTGTTACGAAGAAGAAATTAGTGGGATCCAGTAGAATAGTTTGAATATATTGTGATAAGACGATGGAAATGAAAAGGTGGACGAACTAGCTAAACGGAGAAAATCGATGATAGTTTGTACGGTAGACGTTCCGATCAGAATGGGAAAGATTAAAAGAAGGCATGAGCTGTATATGACTAACCAAAGAGGAAATGCGTGAAACCAAGCGCCGAGCAGCAAAATGTGCGGTTTTATAACCTAAGACAAACAAAGTTACTTTTATCATTGAGCAGCGAAGACTGCACACCACCTTCTGGCATCACATGCCCCTTATCAGTTATAGAAGGTATAAAAAACGGGTTAGAGGAGGAAAGATATAACGCGTTTTATGCTCGTGTACTGCGCGCGCCAGGCTTAACCTCCAGCCATTGGCACTGGCACAGCTATCAGATCTAGAAGCTTCAAGGGGCATATATTTTAGATGTGGCAAATACCATGTGCTTCTAGGACCTATTCCACTTGAAGATTCTAGTATTTTTGAAGAGAACGGATCTAAAACAAGGATCTTCTTTTCTGATAGAGTTTTTCAGTTTGCTAATTGACCAGTTCAAACTAACCTTATCTGACGTATTCATTTTATTCATGCCATATAGTTTAAATTTGCAACATCAAACTGCCAGTGCATAAACCAAAAAGCAAAGAGGAAGTAACAACCGTAAAAAAGACGAGAAAAAATCCATTCAATCTAGCGCTATAGCGCCACTGACTGAATGATAGCTTATTTCTATGAATGTGTATGTATGTGTCTCAATGCCACAGGCGCACTTCAAATAACTGATTTTTAAACCAAACAAATGTATGAGCATAAATATTTATACAGCAAGCAAAAATAAATACGTAAATATAAATGCATGCACGAACACACACACACACCACTAGAAGATATTGATATTTTGATAGCAAGCGCTTTGTTGATATTGAAATATTTCTTTTTTTGTTGTTTATGCAAACGAAAAATAAAAATAAAAATTTATTTTTGAAGATTTATAACTTTGCGAATAAATATTTATGCGCTTAAGTTAGAGTTTAAAGGAAATGCAAGTGTGAGGTTTGGCACTTGTGTGCGAGTGTGTGAAACCAACAAAAATTTAGGTAGCTTTTGGGTAAACAACTCGAGTGCTGAAGCCAAGTACGCCACAAAGTATGCAACCAAAAGTGATTGCTTATTTATTTATTGTGGTAAATATTTGTGCATCGACAAAAAAAAATTGTTGCAAGGACTTTAGTAGCAGAAACCTTTTCGATGCCGTAAAATTGTTTTGAAATATTTTAAGATTGGCTTTTAATTTATTCTTAATATATTTCGACTGCAAATAATTGAGCTGGAAAAGTATGGTGTAAATATAAATAGAAAATTTTGTAAATAGTAAAATGTATTTTGTTGTAAACTGTTTAGTATTCTCACATGTAATCATCTGTGAACTGGAGACAAAAGTCTTGTAAATCACATACACATGTTTGAGCTATGCCCGTCTGCCCGTTCGCTAACACAATAACTTAATTAAAAATTTAGATATCTTAACGAAATTTGGTATATTATGGCTAATCTTGACCCAGAATAGATCGGTAATGAAAATGAACGAAATCTGCCCGTTTTTTATTTTCTAGTTGTCTATTTGCTCAAAACGTACTCAGCTAAAAAGCACAAGGTTCCAAAGAAGTATTCGATTCAAAAAGGACAAGGTTTAAAAAAGTACCCGGTCTTAACAAAGTGCCCGGCTCTTAAAAATTACCCGCTTAAACAAAAGGGACTCGGTTCTAAAAAAGTACCCGGTTCCGAAAAAGTACCCGGATTTGAAAAATTTCTTGATTCATAAAAATTACCTCGGTCACAAAACTCCCCGTTTGTTAAAAATTGTATGATTAAAAAAGTACCAGTTTCTAACCCGGTCCCGAAAATGTACCCAGTTTCTTAAAATTACCCGACACGAAAAACTTAAAAAGTTCTTAACTATCCGCTTAAATAAAAAGAACTCGGTTCTAAAAAGGGAACCGGTTCCGAAAAAGTTTCGGGATTTGAAAAATTGCTTGATTGCGAAAAAGGCACAAGGTCCAAAAAAACTCCCCGTTTTTTAAAAAGTGTATGGTTCAAAAAGTACCCGTTGCCAACCCGTCTCCGAAAACGTACCCAGTTCCTTAAAATTATCCGACACGAAAAAGGTAATACGTTCTTAAAATCTATCCCCTTTCGAAAAAGTACCTAGTTCTAGAAAAAGTATTCGATTCTGAAAAAGTGTTCGGCTGGTCCTAAAATTGGCCTAAAAATATACTAGGTTCAAAAAGTACCCAGTTATGGAAAGTACCTACTTCTTAATAAATTGCCGGCTTTGAAAAATTAACTGGTTATCAAGAAATGCAGTGTTAAAAAGAGTACCAGTTTCTAACATAGTACCCGGGTCTGAAAAAGTACCAGGTTCTAAAATAGTTGTAAAAACAAGTACCCTATCCTGAAAAAGTGGTCGGTTCCTAAAAAATTCCCAGTTTAAAAAGTAAATATGTCAGAAGTGAACTAAATGACGTTTCTACTTTGAATAATCCTATAAATAAATATAGCGCAGGGCAATCCGCTTTATCCTGATGAACCTAAGTGAGTTTGATTTATACTTGCTGTAGACCTGATCAACGTGGAAGAGAGAGTGCGAAAAGTCCTCAACGGCACTGTAATAACTTAGTTCATCGGAGCTTAACCATTTAAACGGTTATGGTCATCCAAAAAGGCTCGTTAGTCACTTCTTCACTCTGAAACATGACGCCAATTGCTAATACCAAGGGAATTTCCCCTTGTGCTATACAGATATGCTTCCACTGCTCAGACATTTCCTTGGGTTCATATGTGCCCTCAGAGTGCAAGTATGAGAATTGAGATGCGAGATCGTTGGCTTTCCTTGTGGTTTTTTTCCTTGCTTTTAGCCGCGCAGAGGCGGGCCCGCCATGTTAATGATCCTAGTCGATGTTAGGTGCTCTTAACGCACACACATCTAAAACGCTGTCCTTCTATCAGAACTCGTTCAATCTGATTGTACATTAATCGATCGGGGTACAGCCATGTAGCTTTGATAAAAGAAAAACAATTCGTTGATTTGGTCGGCAAGTATAAAACACATAAAAAGTCAGGATACTATGATCGGACTTATGCCTTTTTGGTATCAAACTGCTCTAATTGGACGTAAAAATCTTGCGCAAAACAAACGCATAATGAATCATGTGGACCAAAAAATATATGTGAAAAATTACTTAATATGTGCATTATGTAAATTTAACAACATATTTTATTACTATTGCTTTTTTTTATTTCTTCTTCTATGCCGTCAACGCTTAATTGTTCATATTTCATACGCCACATTTGCATAAAATGCATATTTATTGCGTCCTGTAGTGCATTGAAAGTATTTTGTGTGGACCACCCATGCTAACAGCAAACAAATTTAATAACATTTTTTTTTCGCATTCACTCAACAGCACTAATTTTCACATACAAATAATCGCATTTTAATATTTTCATTTTCGCTTTTGTCACTTTAAAAAGCTTACAGCATTTCCGGGACATATTTTTTGTCTCGCTCCTCCTCCACATACGTACATAAAATATGACCATTAATTTAAAATGTTTACTGTCACTAATTTTTGTTTTAATTTTTTCTCTATGACATCTTCCTTGTAAACAATTTACGCTTTGCATATGATGATAAATTCATTTTTGGAAGCTGCTGACATTACAAGTTTTCAGAGTTTATTCAACGGATTAAGCCTGATTACATTCACGACGGCGGCTACAAAGTGATATCTGTCAAATTATTTTTACACATATTCTTATGAGTGTCATTATTTCCGGCGCGGCAGGGTAGCACGACAATTAATTACGAATACCGTTGTAGCCAGATAAAACCTAATACAAATTTTACACAGAAGATTAATGAAATAATTAATCAAGTTTTTTACATTAAAGCCCTTATTGAACTCAATCTTCCATACAAAATACAAACTTCTAATTATCTCGTTATTGCTTCATTGAATGCCTAATGGAGTCAAAAATCTTGTACGTCTTTTCGAATTTTATTGTCCATGTGACAATTGACAATCAAAAATAAATTATTTCCAATAATTTACAAAAAATAGAAAAACGAAAATAGGCACATATCTGGTTAAGTGCAACATCTATGAGTATTTGGGCAGTATTTTTTTTTGGGGGGGGGGGGGGGGGGGCTGCTAACAGATGTTCCCTTAATGAAGCAAGTGGTCCTGTGGGAAAGGGAAAACTTAATTATTTCATTAAACAAATTTTTGATTCGATTAAGTTTCTGTGTGAAATCGGTATAATTCTATTATTGGGTAGCGACAGTGATTGTCGTCCTTATTTTACTTGTCAATAAAATTGAAGTAATAGCAGATAAAAAAAGCCAAAATTATTATTTTGGGCCTTTTTTAAACAAAACTAATATTTTTTTAAATTTTGGTTAGGCTTTTTTGGCCAATGTATTTTAGATGCAAAATAAAAACTTTATTTCATCTTTCCACCCGACGTTTCGCTAGTCTCTCTAGCTTCTTCAGGGGGATATCTGTTTATTTAGGAAAAACAACAAAAAACATTAAAGCAAATTGTTAAAAACCGAAATGAAAACTAATATTACATCACATTTCTATATACACATTAATACATGATAGATATCACAAATCACAAATAAACACGTAACACCCTAATAAAACATTTATCACACTTACATATTTATATTGTTTTAAATATTAAATTATTCTAAAAAATATTTGTACCATTCTTTAGTGGTATCCTTGTCATACTAAACTAATAAATTTGACTATAGACATAAAGTGTAGGCAGCGGCGACGTCATCGGTATCTTCCTTTTTATTTATTGTTTTGTCTCTATTTTGTAAAATTCTTAAGCTTTCCAATGTTAGTCTGGTTTTTCCTTGTTTGTTTTTATCAAGTATCCGTATATTCGCTAAATCAGCTGTATGGTCGTTTTCTGTTGTGTGCTGTGATAATGCTGTGCTTTGCTTCTTTTTCTTTATATCAGCTGTATGTTCGGTTAGTCGAACTTGTAACGCCCGTTTCGTCTGACCGATGTATACTTTGTTGCAGTCTTCGTTTTCATTGCCTTTGCATGTTATTTCGTAGATTACATTGCTTTGCTGTAGTTTTTCATTAGGGCTTTTTGTTCTTGTGAATATCGTCGATAATGTTTGGTTTGATTTGTAGGCTAATGATATTTTCAGTTTGTTGTTGGTGAGTGTTTTGCTAAAGTTTTCTGTGAGTTTTGGTATGTATGTTACACTGAAATATTGTTTTGTTTCTGCCTCTTCTCGTGTTGATTTACTTTGTTGGCTGTTTATTTCAATTACTTTTTGTTCAGTCAGGCTTTTTATTAGGGTGCTCGGATAATTGTTATTTCTTAAAATTTCGTTCATTTTACTAATATTTTTGTTCCAAAATTGTTTGTCGCTTATTGTTAGCACCTTGTTAATAATATTTTTTGCCGTATTAATTTTATATTTTAGGGGCTGTGAAGAATGAAAATTAATGAGACGGCCGGTTGATAATGGTTTTGTATACCAATCAAAAATTAGGGTTCCTTTGTTGTTATGTATTCTTATGTCAAGAAAGGGAATAGTACGATCTTTTTCCATTTCGTACGTGAATTGAATGTTTTTATGGTAGCTGTTAAGGGGTTTTAAAATTTGTTCCAAATCATTTTGTTTTACTATCGCGAAGATATCGTCCACATATTTGACTAGAAATTTAATACTGATGTTAAGATTTTGCTTAAGTGCCTTAAGTGTGTTGTCAAGTAAATCATCCATAATTATGTCAGCTATTGTCGGGGAAAGTGGGTTGCCCATTGGCATACCAAAAGTTTGTGTGTAGTTTGTATTATTGTGTATAAAATAGTTATTTTCTAATAGACAAAATTTTAGTATGTCATGAAACTTGTTCTTTGGTATATTAGTTGTGGGCTTAATTTGGTCCCATTTGCTCATGATTATGTTTATGGCTAGATTGGTGGGAATGTTTGTGAACAGGGATACTACATCAAAGGACACTAACACTTCATCTTCATCTACATGTATATCTTGAAGTCTTTCTTTTAATCTGAATACATTCTTAATATTGTATTCTTCTGACGTTACATTTTGAATTTTTTCTCCTATATATTTAGAAAATTGGTAGCAGGGTACATTTACGGAGGACGATATTGGACGTAGGGGCATATCGGGTTTATGGATTTTTGGCAGCCCATAAAGCCTGGGTGCAATGGCTGCGGAGCAGAATAATTTAAACTTTTCACTTGCGTTGATGTATTTTTGTTTATAAAGATCATCCACTATCTTATTATTTTTCTTTTGTAGGGAGTCTGTTGGGTCAGCTCTGACTTTTTTGTATGTCTTTTTGTCGTCTAATAGCGTGTCCATTTTCTCCATATATTCTCTTTTGTACATTACCACTGTTTTGTTTCCCTTGTCTGCCTCCGTTATGATGATTTTGTTTTTGTGTAAGTTCAGGAAGGACTTGCTTTTATTGTACGCTGTTGTAATAAACTTTTCCATCGCATTGTTTTTTATATTCCTTTTGAATTGGAGAATTCGGTTGCGATGGAAAAGTTTATTACAACAGCGTACAATAAAAGCAAGTCCTTCCTGAACTTACACAAAAACAAAATCATCATAACGGAGGCAGACAAGGGAAACAAAACAGTGGTAATGTACAAAAGAGAATATATGGAGAAAATGGACACGCTATTAGACGACAAAAAGACATACAAAAAAGTCAGAGCTGACCCAACAGACTCCCTACAAAAGAAAAATAATAAGATAGTGGATGATCTTTATAAACAAAAATACATCAACGCAAGTGAAAAGTTTAAATTATTCTGCTCCGCAGCCATTGCACCCAGGCTTTATGGGCTGCCAAAAATCCATAAACCCGATATGCCCCTACGTCCAATATCGTCCTCCGTAAATGTACCCTGCTACCAATTTTCTAAATATATAGGAGAAAAAATTCAAAATGTAACGTCAGAAGAATACAATATTAAGAATGTATTCAGATTAAAAGAAAGACTTCAAGATATACATGTAGATGAAGATGAAGTGTTAGTGTCCTTTGATGTAGTATCCCTGTTCACAAACATTCCCACCAATCTAGCCATAAACATAATCATGAGCAAATGGGACCAAATTAAGCCCACAACTAATATACCAAAGAACAAGTTTCATGACATACTAAAATTTTGTCTATTAGAAAATAACTATTTTATACACAATAATACAAACTACACACAAACTTTTGGTATGCCAATGGGCAACCCACTTTCCCCGACAATAGCTGACATAATTATGGATGATTTACTTGACAACACACTTAAGGCACTTAAGCAAAATCTTAACATCAGTATTAAATTTCTAGTCAAATATGTGGACGATATCTTCGCGATAGTAAAACAAAATGATTTGGAACAAATTTTAAAACCCCTTAACAGCTACCATAAAAACATTCAATTCACGTACGAAATGGAAAAAGATCGTACTATTCCCTTTCTTGACATAAGAATACATAACAACAAAGGAACCCTAATTTTTGATTGGTATACAAAACCATTATCAACCGGCCGTCTCATTAATTTTCATTCTTCACAGCCCCTAAAATATAAAATTAATACGGCAAAAAATATTATTAACAAGGTGCTAACAATAAGCGACAAACAATTTTGGAACAAAAATATTAGTAAAATGAACGAAATTTTAAGAAATAACAATTATCCGAGCACCCTAATAAAAAGCCTGACTGAACAAAAAGTAATTGAAATAAACAGCCAACAAAGTAAATCAACACGAGAAGAGGCAGAAACAAAACAATATTTCAGTGTAACATACATACCAAAACTCACAGAAAACTTTAGCAAAACACTCACCAACAACAAACTGAAAATATCATTAGCCTACAAATCAAACCAAACATTATCGACGATATTCACAAGAACAAAAAGCCCTATTGAAAAACTACAGCAAAGCAATGTAATCTACGAAATAACATGCAAAGGCAAGGAAAACGAAGACTGCAACAAAGTATACATCGGTCAGACGAAACGGGCGTTACAAGTTCGACTAACCGAACATACAGCTGATATAAAGAAAAAGAAGCAAAGCACAGCATTATCACAGCACACAACAGAAAACGACCATACAGCTGATTTAGCGAATATACGGATACTTGATAAAAACAAACAAGGAAAAACCAGACTAACATTGGAAAGCTTAAGAATTTTACAAAATAGAGACAAAACAATAAATAAAAAGGAAGATACCGATGACGTCGCCGCTGCCTACACTTTATGTCTATAGTCAAATTTATTAGTTTAGTATGACAAGGATACCACTAAAGAATGGTACAAATATTTTTTAGAATAATTTAATATTTAAAACAATATAAATATGTAAGTGTGATAAATGTTTTATTAGGGTGTTACGTGTTTATTTGTGATTTGTGATATCTATCATGTATTAATGTGTATATAGAAATGTGATGTAATATTAGTTTTCATTTCGGTTTTTAACAATTTGCTTTAATGTTTTTTGTTGTTTTTCCTAAATAAACAGATATCCCCCTGAAGAAGCTAGAGAGACTAGCGAAACGTCGGGTAGAAAGATGAAATAAAGTTTTTATTTTGCATCTAAAATACATTGGTCAAAAAAGCCTAACCAAAATTTAATTCTATAAATAAATTGACCGGAAAAAGTCATTACTAATATTTTTTTTCCAAAATTTTTCTTTACTGTTTACTTTAATTTATATTTCTGATTTCGCGTTCAAATTAATCAAGTAACAAATGATTGGCTATAGTTGTCATCAGGCTTCGCTGTGTTATGGTTGTGGTCTGCAGATACCGTAATGGATGTAATTAGCCCTATTCTTATATAGTTGGCACTGCTGAGAATAGCTTAACATAAATTCATAAGTAGTGCAATTGTTCTTATATTGTTGAAATTCACTTTATATTTCCCCATTCTTTTTGAATAGCATGATTCAAATTGTTGTCTTATTTTTCTTACAAGAACAATTTTTTACAAATGAGCGCATATAAATGAGCTAATTCTTGCCGCTTCGTTGTATTTGGTGCTCTCTCTTTTTATGTTGTTTTTCTTGTGACTATTTTACATACTGATTACCATTTCCCTCCACATTGTTGCACAGTCTACATTTGCTGTCGCAACATTAATGCTGATGACAAATTAAGTCCTTGTAAGTTACAATACAAATGACAGAAAAATTATGCGCTCAAACGACTTTGTACATTAAAAGTATATTTAACATAAATTAAAAGCTATAAAGTTGTATTCTTTAAAAGTAGATTAAAACTGTTTGATTGATGTAGACTTCAAAATCAATTTTAACACTTAAATTATTTTTTGTACTTATTATTTTTTGTCATCTAAATGTCATCTTTCACTTGACGTCTCTACAAGTGTTCGTGCAGGGATTAGCCGCTAGAGGAGCTCTACGACTAAGAGAATCCAACATGTGGAAAACAGCAAAGCACGGACACGCGACGATTCTGGATGATATGACGAAGGGACAATTAAACGGAATAATAACTGACCTAACATCCAAAACAGACCACATCACAGGGGTTTGGACTTCCAGGTTCAGAACATACGATATCCATCAGGGGAGGAATGGGAAGTAGGCCCAAACAACGGCAGGGGCATCATAATATACACCGACGGCTCGAAAATGGAAAAGGGAACTGGAGCTGCGATGTACTCGACACATCTACACTTAAGCCAATCATTCCGACTTCCTGTCGCATGCAGTGTATTCCTAGCCGAGGTCTATGCCATAGACAGAGCGGCAAAACTGCCCCAAGATAGCGCTGTCTCCAACACCGACGTAATAATCTTTGTTGACAACCAAGTCACCTTAAGGGCATTAGAGTCCAACATGATAAAATCGGACATCGTGCGGAGGTGTAGACCCTCTCTGGCTTCTATACGTTATCTCAATGTCTCGCTTTGCTGGGTCCCAGGCCACAGCGGGATTGAAGGGAATGAACTCGCGGACGAGATGGCTAGGAAAGGTTCCGACTTAGACATAAGTGAGGTGGATAGCTCCGTCCGACCGCCGCTGAGTTGTCTCCTAGGGAGAATCTACGAATATGAGGGCAACGGACCAATAGGGTTGACTGCGAAGTCTCAAGGTTCTTATGGCCATGCTTGGATAGGAAGGGGACCAGCTCCCTTCTCAAACTGAACAAATCTGCGGTGAGGTACATACGGGTGTCACCACAGGTCATTGTGCTATCGCACCAATACTCCGACGGTGGCGAATACTAACAAGCTCCCTCTGCAGAAGCTGCCAGGATGAGGAGGAAGAGGAGTCGATCTACCACTTTCTCTGCCGATTCCCGGCGCTTCAAAGAAGAAGGCTCAGATTTCTGGGCTCACGCTTCTTCGACAGGCTGGCAGAGGTTGGAAAGGTGGACGTCTCGCTTCTTCTGGAGTTCATCAGGGAAAGCAAGTGGTTCGTTGAGGACCGCTAGGAGGTAATGGGGCTAAACGAATTTGCCACCACCCTGTGCTTACTGAGGGCACTCACAATGGACAAAAATTTCTCCGAGTGGAAGTGTGCGTATCGCCCACGCCCGTCCTCTTAACCTAACCTAACCCTACAAAAATGCAAACTGTGTAAGAAAATTCATGATTAATTATGATTGAGTGTAAATGATTGCACATGATTGAATACAAAAATTATGATTGATATAGGCTTGATAACTTCATAAACTAAAAAAATTATTTATGCTTACTAAAATGCGAAATGTGTCATAAAATGTATGATTAGCAATGTTTAAGGAATTGAACGTGAATAAATATCACTGTACAGCTAAGAATGCGAAGTTTCGTCTTAAAATAAAGATCGGGAAAAAATTGAATTTTTTAAGAATACTTAAATGTACTATACAATTTCACTAACTTACACTACACATAATTACTTACCAAATGTCTACATATCCTAATTTATCACTTAAATAATTCTTTGAACCTGCCAAAATGCGAAATGTCTTAGAAAATGCAGGATAATTGATGATTGAGTTAATGATTGAACATGATTAAATATTACTTTTTAGCTAACCACTGTTTCAAGAAATAAAACTTACACCAAACAGCAATTATTGACAATCATTGAACGCTTTCGGAGCAAATCTTGTATGGAACGAACAATGTATTCTACAATTTTAGGCTTTTTCAATCATATACATACCTTGTATTCTAAAAAAGTTGTTTGAGCTTTTGTGAAGTATACCCGAACAATTTTTTTGCCGTCTCTTTCACTTAAAAATTAAAATTTTCCACACACAGAGTAATACGAGTATTAGAAAAATAATGCATGTGACCGCGATATAAAGCCAGTACGCAAAGCCACAGCTAATGCAGCCGGAAAGGCTTAGAAAATCGGGCCAAACAATGTACAAACAAATCCCAGGATTACCCAGGTCCACGTTTTGATCTCAGGACCCTATCCATAACGGGATAAAAAGTGTCCCTTGTCTGTCTCCTGGTTCTAGGCTACCCCTCCTCCAAATTTTTAGCCAAATCTATTCATCCGTTCTTGAGTTATAAATAGTGTAACTAACACCATTTTCTTTTATATATATACATCACAATAGAAACATCTAAAATAACAGTATTTCTCCTCTATTTAATGGATGCTATTATAAAATCTGCAATCTTCAATCACCGTTGCGTAGTTTTAAAGAGGGGACAGAAAAAGCTACTTTTTTTTATACTATGTAGTGATAGTGATACATGCAAAAATACCAAAAAATAAAATTTTATTTAAGAGTTTTAAGGAAATGTTCAATATTTTTAACAAGAGAGTATTTTTCAAGAGATGTGCGCATTAATATCCATTTATGTTGCATAAATATGTACCTACATAAGTCAAGCTGATACGATATGAAAATACATACATATGTACATCCAAACTTGCCTATAAATCTACGCCCGAAGTTAACTAACGCAGAGAATGCTATGTATGTACGTATGTGTCGCATCATGCCTCACTCAAAAGCAATTTGCGCACACAGTTGACACAACCACACGCACGCATTTTTTTGTAAACATTTTACTTTTGATAATAATGATAAAAAATTATTGTTAGGCCTTGAGCTCGATTCGAACCCGTGAGCTCGATTCGAACCCGCCATTTTACTTTTGTTTCAACAATTTGGCTGATATAAGAACGGAATCAAGTATTTTTTTTTTTTTTTTTTTTTTTTGGTGCAGAACGAAGGTAAATATTGAAATATAAGTTTTACTGCAAAGTAGAATATTTCAAATCCAGCCATCCATTTATAAGTTATAGCTATGTAAACAAAAATTTTATGATTTTTTACTACACTTTGGCAATTTGCCAAATTATATTGACAATATCCATTTCACGTAGCTAAGCTTTGAAATGCAAAAAACCGTTTTAAAATCGGAGCATTCTGTGTGCAGAGATGTGGGTACATGAAATTTAGCGACTTTATTTTATAAGATTTATAGATAATCTTTGTCTTCAATAAATAGTGAAAAAATGCTTATAAATTTATAAATTTATTACACTGCATTTCTTAATCAAATTTCGTTCCTACTGGGCATGCGATCTGCGCTTTCGTCTGGCCTTAGCTCCACAAACAAGCACTTACAAGCATCAATACTTTCCCAAACCACAAAAGCCGACAACTGCAGCATTTTATACGGAATTTGTAAGTGCTTTGTGAATTGTCACCTTGTTTACTTTTATTGAGCAAACCAAGCATTCCAAAGTTTTCGCTTTAGCAAGCATATTGTTTTTCCCACAGTATCTGAGCAACGATCATTACTTTCTTAAAAACTTTAAGTATTTGAGGACCTGCTTCAGGTTTGCAAATAAAATACATACAACTATGATGGCACATACATTCTCGTTGTAGTTGTGTACTTACAGAGCCTAATAATGCAATTTAACTGGATTTTCGGCTTAGAGAATGCACCATCAGCAAGGCAAGCGGCGAAGAAGTGAGGGAAAAGTAGAAGAAAACCAAATAAGTAGAAAAGTATTGTAAACAACCGTAAGTACACGAGTTTTTCTCTAAAAAATAAGAAGCAAATAAGTTTCAGTTTTTTTTTTCTGTGGTTTTAAAGGTTAAACAATTGCTTGTGTGGTAGAATTTTTCAAGAGCCCAAGGAAAGTATGGCTGTTTAAATGCACATACATTAACACATACACATAATGCAGTTGAGTTAGCTAAATTTATTGATAACATAAAAATAAGACATGCTTGAGGGCATGAGTGTTGTATATTTTCGTAACCAAAACCGAATTTTTATAGCAATGGCATCACATAACAGTGAATTTTTGTACAATAGAAAAAAGTTACATGCTTGATAGCTTATTTCCATTTTTAGAGTGATTGATTGATCAAAATTCTCTTAAATGAACTTTTTGAACTTACGTTAATTGATAAATTAAGATATTGGTTTATAACGATTTACAGCTTTTAGTTTAGATTTTTTACTTGTTATCATTTTGACTTTACCTTTTGAGTTTACCTTATATCATTGAACGCTGGCAAATATAATTGTAACAGCTGGATTCTTACTTAAACTTTATTTTTTTGACGGGGATGAACATCAGTTGCAAACAAAAAAAAAAAATACATGATTGATTACAATTTCTACAAATGACAAGAAAAATATTTCTGTTGTTAATTGTAGAAGCGCGAGCATGCTTAATATAATTGACTGGGCTATATCAGACTGAAGGCTAGAAAATAATTCTCGAGCAGTTTCCTTCTTGTCTAAAACATTATATCACATTGACATGGTTTAAAACGTTATTTCATTTCAATTCAATCGAAAAGATCTTACCTTATCGTTATGATTGACTAAGTGTTAGATTGTGATATTTTATATCACCTACATGATTGAAGACATAAAAGGTAGATCTCGGTAATATTTTTTATCATTATTAAAGAGATATCTGCCGTCAAAAGCACTGCTCATCCATCGCACTTGCATATGTGCTGAGTGCAGGATGTAATTGTCAGTAATTTAGACGACTGAAAGCTGGTGAATATTATTTTAGCTTATCTTACTTACTTAAAATAAGATCGCGCATGATTTGTTTGAAAAAATCCATATATCTGATTTCATTAAGTATATCAAAAGTCTCATTTTCTATGTCGGTTTTTTGTTTTGTTGTGTTAATTGTTTTGTGTTTACTTGTTGTTGTGTGTTTGTCTGTTGTACCTGTGTGATTACTTTGTTTCCTGTAAGCAAGGTTTAAAGGCTCGAATATTGTGTCAGAAATTGTGTTTACCTGTTCGTTTATTACTCTACCATCGAATGTTTTCTGTTTGTAGATTTCCATGTTTTCGAGTACGTTGAGACGTCGGCCCTTTTCTTGTATGTGGAGAACCCTAACTGTTTTATTGATATTTGCTGGGGAACATTCATTTTCGACCATGTGCTTCGCGAAGTTAGACTCGGGTATAATGTTTGGATTCCGTATTTTTTTTTTTGTTGTAATCTCTAATATGTTCTCTGAACCTCGTTCTTATTTGCCGTCCTGTTTGTCCTATGTACCTATGCTGGCATGCGCAGGTAAGCTTGTATACGTCGTGGCTGCTAAACGGATCCTATGAGTTAGTGTTAGTTCTTAGTTTTCGCCCTAGATTGTTCGATGTATTGAATGTTGTGTTAATGTTGTATTTTTAAAAGAAGTTTGCCAATTTATATGTTGCTTTTCCAGTACATGTCATAGTCGTTCAGCTATTATTTTCCTTTTCATTATTTATTTTTGGTTCTCCATTTGTCTTTCTGAGCCTATCTACTAGTGTTTTTTATATCCGTTGATTGCAGCGATATTATATATGACCTCAAGTTCTCTCTTATATGCCTCTTGTGCAAGAGGTGTTCTTTCAAGTCTATGTACCAAGTGCCTGCAGCATTTTTATGCTGTTGGGGGTGATTTGAGGTATTGTGTATTATTGTGTCGCTGGCCGTTGACTTTCTATATATGTCATAGTTAAATATTTTGGCTTCTTTATCAATATTTATCGTGCGGTCTAGATAGTTGATTTCTCCGTCTTTTTCGGTTTCCATTGTAAATTTTATATTTCCGTGCTGCTTGTTGAGGTACTCCAGTACAAGCTTTTCATTATTAGTAGTTAAAACGCATATTATGTCATCCACGTATCTAGCATTAAATGACACGCCTAATTTTGACTTCAGCTCCTGTATGTACTTTTCTTCCAGATTTTGCATGAACACTTCCATAAGAATTGCAGATGTGGGCTTACCATTCCAACACCGTTTGTTTGTCTTTATATTTTATTGTTGAATTGAAAATAGTTTTGACGTAAAGTGGTTCTTAGCGTATTTGTAATTTGCATACTTTTCACTTTGTTTTTTGTATTATGAACTATTGTTGAGCTAACTATGTCCAAAGTCTCCGATAGTGGAATAGATGGGTATAAATCTTTTATGTCAAAAGATACCAATTTGCTGTTCCTTGTTAGCTCTACGGTCTCAAGTCTCTCTATTAGTTCTGTTGTGTTAGCTATTGCATATTCGTTCCTTAGCTCCAGAGTATCTTTCAATATCGTTTTTAAATATTTGGACAGTTTGTAACATGGTGCCGAATTAAAGTTAATGATGAGCCTCATTGGCGTGTCCGGCTTGTGGAGTTTTGGTAGCGCAATCAGTGGAGGAGCCGAAGGTAAGTAGCTGTGATTGACATGATTGATAGCTGGCAAGCCACTTACACTTGCACTTGATTTATGAATTAGCAATTCTTTACATGATTGAAAGTGTGCAGACAGATTCTGTCAAGCTTAAGGCATAATTTGGCATTATCTTTTTGACAGCGTTGACGGTGATGATTTGATTGGTTAGAGATCTGAAGTTTACTTCTATGAATGAGATGATTTAAGAATCGAAGTTTTCACAATGACTGCCTGTGAAAGTGATGAGTTAATGTGTGGACTTTTATTACTACAATTTTGGCCTTGTTAAGCTTTACTTGTTGATCTTAATTTGAAACTTTTCACTTTCATATAGACAACCTTCCATATTTCTTTTGTAACCAAAATATTTAAGATTTTCCTTTTTTACAAATCTTTGTTCATAATATTTTTTTATGAATGCAGTTTGAAACATTGAATTTTTTCTAGACATCATACACTCTATCTTTGGAAAAAAATTCATATAATAAAAATGTCGCATTGTTCAGGTCAAATTCATTCAAGGTTGCTCCTACAGCATAAATTTCAATAGTTCGCTCGTCTTTTATTTTTAATATCCAATTTAACTTGGATTTTTTGATTTCACTTCCGCTAACGGCCAAAATATATTCTATACCAATGGTGCACAAACACCAAAATGGCAAATCAATTTCAACCATCAAAAATTCTATAAAACTGAAAATTCCATTTAGACAGTGTAAGTGCAAAAGCTACAAAAAATACAAAACTAAGTAATTTTAATTAAATGCAAAAAAAAAAAAACAAATTGTACCGCATGCTGTTATAAGCTGCGGAACACAAAGCGATATTGCGCCTAAAAGTATGTTATGAGAATTATAAGTAAAAAGAAATTGGTATAAATATGTTTGCCGCTTTTCTTTAGAAATTTCCAAGCCAAACAAAATATGTATACTTAAAAATTTTTGAAAAGCAAAATTGACTAAGTTGATTTGCTATGGGTAGTTATTAACTTTAAGTAACTTTCCTGGTCATTTTTTTATGCGAGCTTAGCTTTACAACAATAACATTTCCTAGCAAGCAGCAAGTTGTAAGCAAATAACAGCAAATGATAACTGTAGTGAACTTAGAACAAACTTTTATGATAACTTTGATTTAAAAGTCGTTGGCTGCCATAGAAAAAACAAAAAAATTTTGAAGAAATGCTGAAGGATATGCATATTTTTCTTGGTCACACAGCGGGCTCTGGTGTAAAAAGTTTAAATGAACAGATTTTGAATAAAAGTGAAAAAAGTGCGCCTAAAATTATGCTATTTTATATATAAGAGCAAATTCAGGGACAAATTCCTTGGGAAGCATGTGTTGGCGTGTTTTATGATAATCGCATGAAAGTGTGGCAGCCAAAATTTCGGCATTTAAATAAAGCACCTCCATCATCCGTCGTTTGGGAACACAGATAACACAAAAAATAAGATCTTCCAATTACCCAGGAGGGAGTTACATTTGCTGTGCCGCTTTGCTGAGTATCCGAAGAAATTTTGAAGTGTTCATTGTGGATAGAGCTCTTTGGGAAATAGGGAATACATATACTGATATGATTCAGAGGTCTGGAACAAAAAAAAAAAAAAAAAAATACAGAAAAACGGTTAACTGGGAAACAAAGCAGTTCAGACAACAGTGAATTGCATGCCGAGGGCAAAGGTAGGCCAAATTGTTTATACTCCTAGCTACGAAAGTATCAGCCAAACTCCTTAATATAATAAGAGAGAACCTAGGAGCTCTCATTGAGTTCTATATAGGATACTGAAGCCTACGATATCACCGAAGTAATTTAAGGCAACTACTTCGGAAGAAAATTGTGTTGCATACTTTTAGGCGCAAAACTTTGTTATGTGATTTTTTATGAAGTCTTAAAGTTTTACCTAATATTCAACAAGAATCGTATAAGAAGTGCTAAACTAAATACACAAGCAGGCAACTTGATATATTGTCACGCATTTCTATACATTTTAAACGCTGTAATTTATACATCAATGCTTGCGATCAACTGCTGAGATAAGAAGTGACATCAGCTCATCACTTCACCCGAAGCTATATAACATAAAATTTCGCATTCAAAGTACAGCATTTCACGTATCATAGCGTAAATTGAGATGAAATACCATAGCTGAATAGTGAGTATTTCAAAAAACTGGTACAAAGTGAAAGAAGTGTAAAAGTGTTGGCATTTGCTAAAATTGCTAAATACAGCTTCAAGCATTTTGCCGTAATTTGCAATAAAACTTAGAAACATTTCAATAAGTTTTAACTTTTACACACTCAAAACTTAACAAACTCAATTTAAATATGTAAATTCTATACAAACCAACGTCTATAGCAACTTACAGAATTCTACTGCATATCAACAGGCGTTTTTGTACGCATATGTTTGTTGTTGTTGTATAACGTCATTTATTCAATTGATGCTATACACAAAAATTCAATAATAATATATAAACCGAAATTGCATTCATTTTCAATTTAATACTTCCAAGCACTTGTAGTTGAAATCTTTCACTATCACTTCAACGCCTCTTTACAAATGCAATGGCAAATTTTTAATTTTGTATATAAATCAATTTTTCATAGTTGCTAGGGTGGTCATTACAGATGAAGTAAACGACTTTTCGGTTGCAGCTTCTGATATCATTCCGTTTGAATTTCGTGTTTTAACCTCAGATTTAATCACGGTTCAGATTTTATTGGCAGTTCAGAATCCGGTCCATACCGTCTCGTTCGTCCCGGTCTCGGTCTCGGTTTCGTTATCAGCTCTTATAACGCTCCCGCATTCGGTATTGAATCTAGTTCAAGTCCCTATTTAGCTTATAGCTTTTGTTTCTGTAATAGCTGGGAGCCCAATTTCATACCCCTATTTTATTTCATTATCGGATTTCAATCTGGATTCACCTTTGGTTTAAGCTGCTATTCCTGTTTTAGATTCTAACACGATGTTATTTTCTTTCAGTTTAAAATACGGGCCTCAGTTCAATTGTGAATTTGAAAGCGATTTTTGTTTGGACCATAATCTTCAATTTTTGACTGTTATTATTTTCATGACATACCTTTCCTTCGCTATAGGTTTTGAATTAGTATTTGCCTTCAGTTTTGGACTTTTATTACATGCGGGTTTTGGACTAGTATTTTTTTATAATGTTTGATTAGGACTTGAATTTGCTTTTGGCCTCCACTTTTGAACTCGGATTCATCCCCGGACTTAAATGCTTATTCGGATTTGATACCGAGTACTGTTAAAAATTGTTGGCCAGTTCCATAATTTTTTTTTTTTGCTTTAAGTTCTTCGTTGTTACAAATAAAGAATTAATTTCCTACATGTATCGATCGCTATGTTGAGTTCTAATTTAAATACACTTTCAAATTCTGTCTGCGGTGGTCCTGTTCGCACCGAAAATTCTGCTATTGGCAAAAAACTCGTTATAAATTTGGATTTCACACTCAGGTGAAGCCAACAAAGCTTGATCAGAGTATGCGATAACGTATGTAGTCGTAGTTAGTTTCCTATGTTCTTATAACTGTGTTCAGTTTTTAATTTTTGCATTAAGGGGGGATTCAACCCCATTGTACTAATCGGCTAAGACTTATTAATCTTCCTAGCCTTACAAGTCGTAGTGAACGGCTTGGTTTCTAGTCCTATTTTACTAAGCGAAGTTAACTTTAGTATTCCCTTTCGGCCAATTAGACATTTTAAATGTCGTTTCCTGAAATAATGTGCAACCAATTTTGAATTAAATGAGCCCTTGCGCAGTCTTTTTCAGGATTATAACTCTCTCTGAAGCATAATTGATAGTTCGGTATCACTATTTAGCATTGTTATTGGTTATTATTATTTTCCAACTATTTACAAGTCAGTAGTACCTAACCTACCTAATTGGAATTTTACTTAGTTAATGTGTTTAACATTTCTTTGGAGTTATGCAGTTTTAGATCTCGACGCTTAACAATGTTAACTTTAACTCATGTAAGCCACACCCTTCAAATCTCTCGTAATCAATATTTAAATTTATGTTACGTCTTTGACAGAGGCCTTTTTCCTTGGGAGGGTGAGGTTCAAAAAATCATTTAATTCATGAGTAAGGACAACCCTATTGCTCGTATTGATTATTTGCCTAAAAACTTAAAAAAAGTTCCAATAAACGAGGAGAAATATTACGAATATACAGAAAAATGGTATTGTGGCGAATGTTAGCATCACTATTCTGTTAGTATATAATTACAACAACAAAAAAGCAAGCAGCCACACTTATGTACATGTACGCATTAAAGCAAGCAGCCACACTTATAAACAAGGCAACGGAGAATACTCCACACACATAACCAACAGCTCGAAGTGAAGAGATCATCTCACATACACATACATATGTAGTCATCAGCTAAGAGCAGAACTTGTAACTCACACATACACATGCATATACCTAAATAACCAAGTATGAAATACAACTGTTCCAGATGTTCATGAAAAGTGTAGACCTTAGAAAAATAGGAGAAGGAGTCTAACTGAGAGTATAAAAGCAGCGCGATGCAAGCGATAACCAATCAGTTTGGTTTAAGCACGCTGTTATTTGCGAAGTGAAATTGTGAAGTTCTACTCCCAAAGTGGTCTAAATAAAGACCATTTTGCTATACTGAATATCGGAGTTATTTATTCTACAGCTCAGCAATTCGAACGTTAGTAGAGGTGTATAATAATCGGAGGCCCCCTAAAATTCGCTACAGTATTACATGATATTTTACCAAAGGAATCCTTTATCTGGAAAATAAATTTTGTTGAAAGCTTGAACTTTTTTTCCTTGGGTAAAGGAATAAAAAAAAATAAATAAATGTAAGGCGCAACAAGCTTCCAAGGGATTTTAGGCCGAGCTTCTCTTCCAATTTGTGTCGTTCTACTTTTTAATTTTTCCTACAAAATTGGCAGGACGGTACCCTCTTGTTTTATGCCGAATCACTGGCGAGGAGCGACCAAGCTTGGAAAAAAATATATAGTTTCCAAGTGAAAAAATGTGTTTATACATTTCTTATGTTGCTCAGGGCTCGAGCGCAGGTGGGCGGTATACGCTACCACCACACCATAGCACCGCGGGAAAGTTTGTCTCTGTTTTTCTCTAACAGTAGCCAAAAGCAATCCTGTTGGCTTACTTACCTTCGTCTCCTTTTTTCAAATATTAAATATCTCTCTTATTAACTTAAAAAAGGTCTTAATTCAAGCTTTACAAACACTCTTTTTTCTATAGGTGAGTTCACTTGACTGTAAAACCAACGATAAGCAGCTCAAGTGTAAAATAATGCAAGAAAATTGGTTTAAATTTTTGAAAAGGAGACGTTCATTTGCGCATTATCATAAGGAAACTATAAATCAAATTCCAATTACACTTAAATTGAGTATAAAAGAGGAAATAGTAAAGCAGATGTAATTTAATCAAACGATTATGTGGAGGAGATCAAGACATACATACATACCCATTTCGATTTAAACGGCAACATAAACAAAATTGTCGAATATGGAGTGCTTCCAACCCACAGATACTCCATGAGACCGAATTGCATCCACTTCGTGTCACAGTGTGGAGTGCAGTTTCATCACGCTGCATTATCGGGCCCTACTTCTTCGAAGAAAACGGTCACACCGTTACGGTTACTGGAGACCGTTATTTGAGCATGTTGAGAGAGTTTTTCTATCCAGAATTCCGCCGAATGAGAATTTCTTTCAACTCTGTGTGGTTTCAGCAAGATGGTGCAGCTCCTCACATAGCCCGTCTGTGACCATGACAGAATTGCGACGAAAATTTCCCAATAAGCTGATATCCAGAGACTCCACATTCCGTTGGCCACCCAGGTCGCCTGACCTTACTGCACCTGACTTTTTCTTGTGGGGTTATTGCAAACAGGAAGTCTACAAAGCAAAACCAACAAATTTGAATGAACTAAGGCAATCCATTCGAGAAACAATTGCGGCTATTCCTGTCTCAACTCTCCAAGCAGTAATGAACAACTTTTTGGTAAGATGCCGCATGTGCATCAACGAGCAGGGGGGGCATTTAAAGTCCATTATGTTTAAAACTAATTAAGCTATATTTAATAAAATTAAATGAGCTTTAACATAAATAAAAGAAAAATGAATTCCATACACTGAAAAAAAAATTATTTGAGTTTCTTAATGTAGCAAAATTCATCAGCCACCCTGTATATGTGTATAAACAAATATGGGGAAGTGGGAGTTAAATCTGAAAATGTTACTCATACGCCGTCGTGTCCACAGTAAATGAAGGAGCCAATACAACTTGGTTTCTGTCTTCAGCCTCCTTTTTCAGTTTCCCAACTGTTAAGTAAATATACTGGCTTTCGATTATCTGAAATTGCGAGTAAGGAAGCTCTACAAGGTCTATTGCTCATGCCAGTTAGATGCAACTGGAAACTAAGCTCCGTGATAGTAACAAAACCATAATAAATACCTATTCCAACATGCAAAGGATGTCCTTCTCAGATCTTTACGGCATAGTGAAAATTTGTCAATGGATTAAGCCCATCGGCCTTAGAAACTATTCCTATCTGTGCTCGTATTTGGAAATAGAGAATGACCCTTACTGTTTATATAATATTAAATTGTATAAACCAGGTTTTCCTGTGTATTTTTGCTACGAAAAAAAGGAAATTTTATTAAAATAAGCATCTGAGCCAAGACAAGCATTTAAATATAAAAGCAAATGCAGAAATAGCTAACGGCTAGATTATCCTCCACTGCTATTTACTACAATGTAAGCCCATTTAAATCTGCATATTTTCTTAACTTCAATTTATTCAAATTATCTTAAACAATCGAGCGAAAAATTGCATGCCATCCCAAAAAAAAAATATTTATATAAAATACAAAAATGTAAAACCAAATGCGAAAAACGATTTTTTGGTATGTATGACAAAAGCAAGAACAGCTACATACAAAAATTTCCAAGCAAGGTCAAATTGATACAATGTTTGGCACTGTTGACAGACCACGTAACGTTGTCATTAATTTCCACTGTATATGCAGCAACAGCCAAAATGAGCTGAATCACCACCACCACAACAAAAACAAGCAACAGAAATGAAAAAAATAAAAATAAAAATTTGCAACTCTTGACCCATCAGCCATCACAGCGTTAGCTCCATTGAAAACAAAGTAAAACGAAGTGAAGCGAATGCAACAAATACACTCGTAATGCTTATGTAAATATTAGTGGCTTGTTGTTGTTTTGTGGTGCAAGTACTCCATCCATACTGCTGTCATAGAAATGCAAATTCAATGGTAGGTATATGAAGTTGCCAAATGAGTTGATTGGAAATTTCGGGGCCAGAAAGATTCATGTTGTTGTTGTTGTTGTCGAAGGCCTCAGGGAATGTTATCGATGTTGATGGTCCTTTGTCGGATGCAGATCCGGTACGTTCCGGTACCAAGCCCGTCCATCTCGGGAACGATTTGTTATGACCACATGCCACCTTCTAGGCCATCCCGCCCCCTAACCGCTAGATCCATGAGGAGTTCAGGGTCGCCAGAGTATCGGCTGTTAATGAAACAGGATTCGCCACGGATAGGTGAGGTTGACAATTGGGTTGGAGAAGCTATATTTTGCGCTTCCAACTTGAAAGCGTTGCGCTACCCAACCCCTGTTTGTTATTTTAGTCGCCTCTTACGGCAGGCATACCTACTGCGGGTATATTCTAACGCCTTAACCCGCTGGAGGTTCAGAAAGCTTCATCTATTAATCTTATCAGGTGAGTTTTTTCGAAAGCTAAGGTGGCACGCTGTCAATCCAGGCTCAAAAACATGTCCCACAATATCTGATGAGAGGACAGGAGCTTTCCGTACCAGAAGTTTGGAAGCGGGGGGAGAGAGAGATGGGATGGACGGAATAATGTAGAACTAGCGGCGTCGGATATTACTCCTGCGGGAAGGTCGTACAACAGTGGAAGCGACGGTGAGTGGATATATCAGCATGGCGGTATGGTATCGGATTTGCGACGGTTGGCTATATGGTTGCGAACAGCCAATTATCATCATAGGGCAGACAAAAGGATTAAGTAGCGGCCAACTTACAGCGGAGGTTGGGGGACAGAGCGTATACCAGCTGCGAGGAAGGAGGAAAACGTCGGTGTTAACGGGCAGGTTAAGCAGGTTGATTGCTTAACTTAGCTGCGGCTGCTTGTCTCAAAGGGGAAAGTCACCTGCAAAGAGACTAAGAAGACTCAATAAGAAGGCAGGCTTTCTCCTTGGACACCTCCGCCTTTTCACGCATTGTGAACTTTTGAATGGGAGGGGTGAAGTTATAACAGATGGGCACAGTTAGCGGATGCGTGGACTGAAATGGAGGCATGCTACCTATATGCTAGCGGCAGCTTCCTGTGCTCACATGCCAGCGCTCGGAGAGAGCTAGCGCTTTTCCGGAGCTCGGTGTTCCATTGGGGATCTGAACTTCGTTGAACAACTCCGCTTCAGCCTTTAGCACACAAGGGCATATAGGTATCAGGGCGAGGGTGGCGGTGTGCCAACTCTTTCTGGATAAGACGATTCTGAACTGGAGGCGGAGGTGTAACTCAAAGCATCCCTATTTCCCTGACACAGAAATCATCGGCTAGCCAAGATCAGTGTCGAGCAGGGAGGATCGGTTATGCCGAAGCAAAAATTCAGATATGCCAGAAGACAACATCTCACAGGGACGGCCCTGAGAAGATCCCGTGGCCCCTTCAGAATGCTGACCTTATCGTTGGACACTTGCCATGAAAATACACTCCGTTCTCCCCTCAATAACTACGGCATTCTACAGTTAGGCTCATACCACCAAACATGTATTGAAATCTTTATTATTATACTCAGCTGAGCAGAGATCACAGAGTATATAAATTTTGTTCCCATAACGGTACCCCCTAACGGCATAAACTAAACGAGATAAATATAGACATCTATATATCAAAATGATCTGGGCGAAAAAATAAATTCATTTAGCCATGTCCGTCCGTCCGTCCGTCTGTCCATTAACACGATAACTAGAGTAAATTTTGAGGTATCAAAATGAAATTTGGTATGTAAGTTTCTGGGCACTGATCTCAGATCGCTATGTAAAATGAACGAAATCGGACTATACCCACGCCCACTTTTTCGATATCGAAAATTTCCAAAAACCGAAAAAGTGCGATAATTCATTACCAAAGATAGATAAAGCGATGATACTTGGTAGGTGGGTTGAACTTATGACGCTGAATAGAAAATTAGTAAAATTTTGGACAAAGGGTGTGGCACCGCCCACTTTTAAAAGAAGGTAATTTAAAAGTTTTGCAAGCTGTAATTTGGCAGCTGGGTATGTAATGTTCGGTTACACCCGAACGTAGCCTTCCTTACCTGTTTTTAATTGAATCCTTTGTTGAAAGCATCGTATCAGAAATAGTACTTCAAAAAATCCCCACTATAAAGTTAATTTCTCAAATACGGCAACGCTAGTGGTGAGGGACTGAGCTGCAGCACGCATTTACATTTCAGTTCAACGCATCGCGGCTTTTCCTACCCCAAACTCAGACCGCTCTCACGCCCATAGTGGATTTCGTATGTTCCTGGTATTCAAATTTACTACAATGGCAGCACAAATAGTTGCGCTAATGTTCAAATGAAATCATCGCGGATGCGGCTATGGAATCTTTATGCAACATTCATGCTACAAATGCAATTTTGGAAATTAGATGAAACCGAATGTAACAATAACAACAATAAAGATGATAATAACAAAAACAAGAAGCAGTAACTATGCTTGTAAAAATACTGACGGTTTATTTCAGATAGCACTCACAGAGTGCATTCAATCTCCATGGCGATGACGTCATAAAAGCAATAGAAATTTGTTGTTACTATTGCTACTTTGATGTTAACATTGTAGTCGATATTGTTGCTGATTTAAAGCGATACTTTAACTTTTATTTCAATGCCATTTTGGCAACTTTTCGTTCAAATTTTGTGCAATATTATTGCTAGATTAGCCTGTATGTGGCAGAAACACGCACTTTAACGAAATATCTGGGCGTGAGGCTTGACAGTAAGCTTACCTTATCGGAGCACATCCGAGGAGCCTACGAAATGCCTGCCTACACAATTTCGGATCTCAGTACATTAATAGCAAATATTTTCAACTTACTGCACGGTCTCGGTTGAAGCTGCCCTGGCTACCCTAATTGCCTAGCTGTGGGGAGTACGACGATATATGCCACACCTTTTTCGATTGCGAGAACTTAGCCAAAAGCGCATGAAGGTAAAAGAGACTCTTGTTGACATATCCCCGGGCAGTGTCGTCAATAAGCGAAGCCGAAACGACAGATAAGGTACGGTCAGCACATATATGAGGCATATACTTCTCAGCAATTGAGAAGACCGATACATATCCCATAAGCATGTGAGTAGCCATGGAGCTCACGTAGCGCTTACTGTTGGAGGTAAGGTTTTAGTGGGAAGCCTTTCAAAGAAGATGGGAGTCCTACACTTGGAGAGTCAAACAGTTAGGCTTAAATATCCCAGTTAGTACATGAAACATCTCCTCCGTCCACGAAACAAAGTAATTTCTAAATTCAAGATCCAAGCCGTTTATTTAAGCTCAACTACATTTTTAAGATGTCAATCTCGATATTTGAGCTTTTGCCAACCTGCATTTTGCTTCAATCTAGGCACAAAAGCTTTACTAGGAGCTTTATTTTCATCGCTGACGTGGTCGTATTCTATGAGGTCCAGCAATGTGTATTAGAAATTTTGTCCTTATTTGGCCTTATCCTTCCAAATTTGCTTTAGACTAAAACGACGACTTTGAGGCTTGGGCCGAACCTGCGCTCCTTTCCATTGTTTGCGGTTACAATTATTATGCTCACTGTCTCACGTTAACCTTGATTGTGGATGTGGTAGTGAATATTACGTTATCGGTGTCTCTGCGATACATTCCATTGCTGCATATGCAATGCCCAATAGAAAAGTCGAATGGGAGTGATAGTGGGAGCGATAGTCGGAGTGAGAGTGGGAGAGGGAGTGGTTGTTCCAGGGAGAGGGAGCTAAATGGAGTAAGGACATATACATTTTGGACGTATACATTTTTGAATGTAAGTAAGCCAATTTTCGAGCAGGAAAAAGTCTGCCGCGTACGCTAGTTACTTATACTTTTTCTGTGAGCTCGCATGGCTTGTGAAAATAACTTTACGCCCAATGATTTTTTCAACGCTTTGCATTATCAGTTTCCTTTTGTTTCGCTCTTCAAACAATTTTACTTATTTCCTACTTCATTCTGCACTTCAGTGCCTATGAGCAAATCGTGTTACCTGCTAACGCTGTTCGATTCCTCTCTCACCACCCTCCTTTCGGCTGTGAACTTTCATGAAACAAACACAAAACTTTCTAATGCATATTTTCTATATTTTTTTAACTGCCAACAAATAAATTACGTGTTCGTATCTTTACCGAACTATTGTGCATGCTTTTCAACGCTAACAACACATCAGCAAAAAACCAACAACAAGAAAACAACATTTTGTTCTGTATATGATTAATTACTAATTGTAATTTTACTATGCACAGCACGCTTTCTGTACACTTACACACACACTCAGATATATATGTAGGTACTTGCATAGGCCTGGGAACGTTGATCACTACGTATCCTTTATCCTTAGTGATTTATTCACATATGCATCCATCCATCTATATCCTGCACAAGTCCAATATTACTGTCAGCTGCTACTCACTCAATCACACATTCAATCACCCACTCACAGACTTGCTCACTCATATGCTTACCTGTTCATGTATTTTACCTCCTATTCATTTTTCTATCCTTTCAAGCAATTATCCAAGCATGGTTTGGTGTTAATCAAACGCTTGAAAAGTTCAAGCTAATGCAATTTTCTTGTGGACAGCATTATAAAATTTGCATCAATGTTGTAATATCACTACGCTGCCAATTGTCGTTCACACATCAGCTACTTTTCTATCAGTCTTTGCCAATCCTTCCTCTCCTTAATTATTTATTTTGCGTATATCTCACCGCACGTTGTGGTTTGTAGATTCAACTCATTACCCCACAGCAATAGTGCAATATTTTTGTGTTTAGTGATGTTTAGTAACATTGTAGCCTCGGAATGGTTGACAGTTTTGTACGTTGATGGTCGCTACGCCTTATCAGTGGAACTATTTGCTATGTCACGTCGTGGTCACAGTCCGCTGCAAATTTCACTGCTTCCTTACCTCTACCTCCCTCATAAGCCTAAGGTGACGTTGATAAATGACAGGTGGGATTATATAAGCAGCTCTCTAGATATAATCTGTGGGATTTACATTAATATCAGTAATCTATTATTTTTTTTTCCTTTTTTTATTTTAATGATTTATTCATTTTTTCGCATGACCTAGCAATTAATGATTAATTTGTTTAAAAGATTAATCATAGTTAATCATACTAAAAAATAATTAGAAAAATTAGTCATTTCTTAAGACTAAAAACTATAAAGTTATTAAAAATAATCAAATAATTATAAACTTTTCGCATGACCTAGTAATTAATGATTATTTAGTTTAAAATAGTAATCACAAATTATCCTGATTATTAGACACTAAAAAATAATTAGAAAAACTAGCCGTTCTTTAAGACTAAAAACAATAAAGTTAATAAAAATAATCAAATAATTATAATTAATAAAACAATTTAAATTAATCAACTTATTAATAATAATCAAAGAGAACTACATGCTGCTATATTAATCAAAAATTGTCATTTAATTGTACTAATTATATAATAAAAAATGTATAAATTTAGTTATACTATCTTTGAGAATAAAAATAATGAAAATTTATTTAATAATAAAATAATTATCGATATTAGAGTAACTAAAAAAATTGCAAAGAGCGGTAGCTAAAAGGACATGTTCCTGAATTTCATTTCCTTATCAACAAGGTTTTCAGATCTCCTAGTTACATTCATACTGGTAAAAAGGACGGTGTTAATATCCACTCACTCACTAGTAGGCCCCTTTGTATGCTTTGCAACTGGTCTCTAAGTATTGCTCTTTGTTCCTATTCCTTTTTTAGACATTCATATACTTTGGCGAATATTAGCATCACTATGCTGTTAGTAAATAATCAGAACAACAAAACGAAAACAGCAATCAGCCATACTTATGCACATGTACACATTAACGCAAACAGCCATACTTATGCAGAAGGAAACGAAGAATATTCCATACACATAAGCAGCAACTAAGAGCAGAAGTTGTTACTCCCACACACATATACACGCATTTGGAGATACATGTACATATATGGCTAAATAAT
Organism: Eurosta solidaginis; assembly: GCF_040869045.1. NCBI lineage: Eukaryota > Metazoa > Arthropoda > Insecta > Diptera > Tephritidae > Eurosta > Eurosta solidaginis. The sequence goes on along the minus strand of NW_027136912.1, from coordinate 611,655 downwards.
GAGATACAACTGTTCTAGAATGTGAACCGTCTAGACCTTAGGAGAATTGGACAAACCGGGTTACCGAGAGTATAAAAGCAGCGCAAGCTGAGGAGTTGTGAAGAATAATTGTGAAGTACTACTCCCAAAGTAGTCTAAATAAAAACCACTTGCAATACTGAATATTAGAGTTATTTATACGACAGTTCAGCGATTCGAACGTTTGCATAGGTATTTAATTATCAGGAACCCCCAAAATTTGTTCAAATACTATAGCTTTTTCATCCAAATTGTGCGGAGTATTTTAAGGCTCATTTTACAGAACTTCATAGGTAAATTACATTTTCCTTGGCAAGAATCATGATAGGGAGAAGCTTGGATTTTTGTTGACTTTTAAATAAATTTTCTCGAAAATTGTATTAGATATTCCTCTTTATAAAGTTGGAAAAATTCGGAAACACCTTTCGTAAAAAAATGGTCAAAAGTCAATTTAATTTATTGGGTTACAACACCGCATACTAAAAAAGTCGCAACACATCAAATAAAAAATCTCGAAATGTACAAGCAAGTTTCTCTAATTTTCTAATTTTTACGATACCTGTTTTGAGATTGCTTTGAATAGCTTGAGCAATGACAAAATTTATCGTAAAATATTGAAAAAAAAAAACGTAAACGGCGAAATTTGATAAAGAATGGCAATTTTTGTGTTCCCTGCCTTTTCTGTGTTACAGTTTGAAATTATTATTGTAGTGCTGCATAAAAAAATTAACTTCGAATCCATTTTCATAAATTTAAATCTGTTTAAACAAAAATTTCTCTTTTCAAAAAAAAAAAAAAAAATAAAATTTGTTTGTTTGTTCGTTGTGAACCAAACTTGCACGTAATGTATGTAGGATATTCAGTTCAAATAAATAACTTCTTTGATTTTTTAAGTTTTATTATAAGTAAAATACTTATCACTTATTTTGTAAACTATTTTTAAATTAATTAATATTCAGTTTAATTTTATCAGTTCAGTTTTATTATTTCATTACACTCTTTAGAGCCTTTTTATGTTGCAGTCTTTTCCTTTCACCGTCCGATCTGTACTGTCCGTTTTTAATATTTTCATATCTCTCAACTTTTGTATTTCGTTCGTTAAGTGTTTTTCATAAGGTGAGTACGCATCGTACGTCATTACTTAAGGTGAGTACGTCTATGTCAGTAATAGGTCAAACCACATTCAGCGCTACATTCGGCCATCCTGCTTTCATTCGGCCTCGAATGAATCGGCCCATTTCTTCATGTACTCCGCAACTGTCGAAGTCTTTCCCGGTCCCTCATGATCGCCTACCTTTTCTACCTCATAGCTACCGTGACTAAGTAGCTTAGTTATCCTATAGGAACCTAAAAACTTTGGTTTCAATTTTAATCCCGAACCAAATTGGGTTCTTTTAATCGCTACCATATCGTTTAATTTGTAAACTGTTTCCTTTTTACGGCGAAGGTTATAACATCGGCGGTTTTCTTCCTGAATTTTTTTAATATTTTCTTTGGCTTGTCCACGTACTTCATCGCGATTTTCGTTCAATTCATCTACGGCTGCATCTTCAAGAAATTCTTTCAACTGTGGCATGTCGGCCGTACGCATATCGAGTCCTGTTAACATTTTAAACGGGGACTGCTTTGTGCTACGTGGTGGCGTATTATTGATAAATTGTTGGATTCGTTCTATGTGTTTGTACCAACTACACGGGGTTGATACGCACAGTTTTGATAACATAGGTATGACGACCTTATGCATCCTCTCGACCTGTCCGTTTCCCCGAGGAACACCAGTGGTTATCAGCAAATGCTGGATATGTTCACCCTCGCAATATTCCTTAAATAAGTTTGATGTAAAGGCTGCACCCCTATCCATAATTATGCGTCTGGGATTGCCAAACACCGCTGCCTGTTTCTTCAACCTTTCTACTACAGCTTCTGCTCCCGCATTCTTTGTTGGGTATAGCCATACGAATTTGCTAAAAGCATCTACTACCACTAAAATGTAGTTATACGACTTACTGGTCGCTTCCAATGGTCCTACGTGATCTAAATGGTATGTATTTAAAAGTGTATCTTCCTTTTCAATGGCATTTAAAAACCCTTCTTTCCTCCCTAACTTTCCTTCACTGACTATGCATTCAACACAGCTTCGAACTATCTGTTCAACTTTAGTATTGACTTGGGCAATATAATATGATTTCTCTAGCATGAGTTGGGTTTTCTTTATTGAGAAATGTCCCTGTCTATGTGCTAGCTTAATAATCTCATCTTCCATAGTCTTTGGTATAACTATTAGTTCCTTATTTGGGTTCTTAAAAAGGATATCATATTGTATGTAATAATCTTCATAACTATCCTTTTCCAAAATTTTCCGGATGGCTTTCGTCCACTCATCTTTGAGTTGTGCTTGCTTCAGTCGAAACCTTAGTGAGTCTTCTAACATTAAGCAATACACCCTACTTAATGCATCCACATGTAACATTTTAGATCCTGCCCTGTGCTCAATTTCATAATTGAAATCCTGAAGAAACAATGCCCACCTTGCAACCTTCGGTGGTACGTCATTTCTTTTAAGGGTCATTGTAAATGCGTTACAGTCAGTAACGATTTTAAATTAAATTCCTAACAAGTAAATTCTCCACTTCTTTAGCGCCTCAATAATCGCTAGTACCTCTAGCTCATACGATGGGTAATTTTCTTCCACAGGTTTAGTTTTACGGCTCATGTATTGCACCGGGTGATGCTGCTGATCGTCGGGATCTTTTTGAAGCAATATGGCTCCATACCCGAATTTGCTTGCATCCGTATGAACTTCGGTTACTGCGTTTTGTGAGAAGAGTCGTAATTGGGTTTTTAATTGCTCGAAAGCGGCAACTTCTTCATTTCCTAGCTTAAATTCTGCATCTTTCCTCAAAAGGTTTGATAAAGGCCTAGCTATTGTTGCAAAACCCTCTACAAAACGACGGAAATAGGACGTTAATCCTAGAAACCTCTGTAAACTCTTTCTGTCTCTGGGCAGACGAAAGTTTCGTACCGCAGCAGTCTTCTAGTCTGATATATTTACCGTGCCATTCTCAATGATGTAGCCCAAAAACTCGACTCTTCGTTTTAAGAACTGACACTTTTTCCACTTTATTTGTAATTCGTATGACGCACTAACCTGCAGAACCTCTTTTAATTTGCCCATTCCTTCAGCTTCGTCTATTGAGGGAATTATCACATCATCCATGTACGTGATCACTTTCCCTTTTGCGATTAAATCTCTGAAAACTGCATTCACATACCTACAAAAAACCGCAGGAGAGTTTGAAATACCGAACGGAACTACCCGAAATTCATACTAGCCGGTCGTAGTAACAAAGGAAGTGTAATTTCGAGATAAAGGATCCACCGGTACATGAAAGAAACCGTTGGACAAATCTAACGTGGTGAAAACACGGCTACCTTGAAGTCTATCCAATACATCATCCATTAATATCATAGGGAAATTGTCTCTTATGATTTTTTTATTTAGTTGCCTATAATCGCAGCATAAGCGTTTGCTTCCATCTTTTTTAGGTACAACTACCACTGGGGCAGCGTAATTGGAATTACTAACTTGTATTATTTCCTCTTTTAACCATTCTTCTACTTGCTTATCAACAAAACAACGATCGCTAAAGGGAATACGTCTTGGTCGCTGATAAACTGGGACATCGTCGGATAGAACGATTTTCGTTTTAACGGGTGCTACTAAATTTCCTATAGGTTTATATCTATCTACTAGACTTTCTACTTCTTTAGCCAAATTCTTATGTAAATGCTCTACGCTGAGACTGCTTCTTTCTTCAACTTCCCCTAAATTCAAAATGTCAAACTCTCTTATCCAACCTGTGGTTTTGTCTACTACTGAACTTGATTCTGTCAGTTTACCATTTTCTGAATCCCTGCTTTTGAAAATTACTTTCTCGGTTAGGATAATGTCTACATTTTTTAAAATTGCTTTTCCAATCATCTCAGCGAATTGTATATCCTGTTCTTTGACACCATGAGATGTAATATTTAGTGATAACTCATCTACATGGATCAAAGCTTCATAACTACCTATCGTCTCAATGATATTCGCGCAGGCGCTGTGAAGCCTGCGCTTGTCATTACTTAATTTTCCTTCATACCCACTTAGTAATAGGGTGTCATAGCGTATTAGATTTAATGAACATCCTGAGTCTATTAATGCTTCGAATTTGAAGTCATTGATTCTAATAGTTTTAAAATGCAATTCTTCTCTGACTCTCTCAATAACCGGCTGAAAGCTCTCATTGCCTAAGGTGTTAATTGTGGTTGCCTCTTTCTTGACTTCTTTTTGGGCTTTACCCTTGCATTCGAATGATCGGTGTCCCATTTCATTACATTTAAAACATTTATATTGCTTCTTTGGGCAATTTGGTGCAATATGCGACTTATCGCCGCGCTTAATACATCTTTTCGCTTGTTCATCTTTTGGTTTCACCGATACCACATTACTTTCTTTAACTGTTTCGGTAGATGCTACTCTACCTGACCCTATTGCCGGTTTGCGCACCTTTTCGTAAACCTTAATTTGCTTCTTTAACTCCTCAATGCTCTTAGCCTGATACAACGTCGATTTGTTAAACCGTGAGTCAGGTATTCCCTCAATAAAATAATCGATTAAGCTGGCCTCATCTATTGTTATTTGTTTTCCTATTTCCATTAAACTATACAGATACTCGCGTAAGCACTCGTTGGCATGTTTACGTCGATTCCGTAGAATTTTTTGAACTTCAGACGTAGACATTTTTGAACCAAATTCTTTAATCAGCTCATTTTTCAGCGATAACCAGTCACTCACCGACGTTTGGCTTCTTATAAAAAGCTTAGCTGCTCCGCGTAGAAGCTGTTTACCATAAACAATTTTTTTCAAATCATTCCAACTTACTATAGCTGCATTATTTTTAAATTCCGTTATCCAAAACCGTATAACTAGTGACCCTTCGCCTGAAAAAGTACTAACACTATCGCCCATATCTTTAAGGGTAAAATGCTGTGGCTGCATGAGGAACTGAGGAGAACTTACGATACCGATGCCTTGAGTATCGTCGTACACGGACTGGGTCGACCCATTGCGACTAAGCTCATTTCGTGACAAGCCGTAGTGCTGAAGTAGTCTGTCCTGCAATTCGCATTTTTGTCCCGAGGTCGATAGGTTTAATTCACGTAATTTTTCTTTAATACCACTAACAGTCAAAGCTAATATATCGTTTACTTCCATTTTAAAATATTTCGAAATTTATTTGTAATAAAATATAGTTAAATTTTGTGTTAAAAATAATACCAAGCAAATCTTCTTGTGCTAATTAATGTGTGAGAAAAAAAAAATACGTATAGCTCAATTCAATTTAGTGAAGCAAACAAGCATATGTATTAAATTCAAAATTCGTACATTTGTTCTTATACAAATTTTCCTTACGTTTAAATTACTGCTCGTCTTTGTTTTTTTCTCTAAGTGTGTGAAATTACAAAACCCTTTCGTTTATTTTTACATATGTTTTCAATTCAATTTTGATTTTGTTTTTCTGTTTACTTCTTCAGGCTTTTCACTTTTTCTTTGAATACCTTTCTTTCTCTTACCAATGACAATGCATACATATATGGATGTATACAGTATTGATTAGATTTTTACAACGAATGCAAATTTTGCTTTTAGCTTCTACTTCTTACCATTTATTTCTTCACATTGCTTCATTTTCGTTACTCTTTTCGTACTTTGCTTTTTTTTTTTCAATCACGTTCTTTTCACTCTTTTCTCGCTAATAGCTTCTTACATCTTTACACATTGCTTCTTCTTACAACATATTTCTTATTATTTTTATTCCTTTTTGTTTTGCTCTACTCCCTTTACTATTCACATTTTACTTCTTTTAACTTCTCTACGATATATTCTTCTTCTATTACCTTCTTTGCAATATCTTCTTACCTTTTCTCAACATCTTTACAAAATTCACTTCGTATTTCTTTTACCTTCTTTACAACTTTTTCTTCTTGCTTTTTCTCTAATTACTTCTTGACAAAATTTACTTTGTGTTTCTTTTAACTTCCTTATATTATTCAATTCGTGCTTCTTTTAACTTCTTTACAATGTTCACTTCGTGCTTCTTTACAATATTTTCTTCTTGCTTCATTATATATCAGCATTTCAGATTAGTAACAGCATACACACAAGAAATTTAATGTGTGCAAAAATTAAAATTTTCAAACTTATTATACTGAGTTATAAACAATTTTAATAGATTTTGTAATCACATTAACTACTTGAGGTTTCTTATTGTTGTAGTTTCTCACCCTTGCTCTCGTGGCAACTGATTTCTGCTGTCTGTATATCTCTTTCGTGTTATTTACGCTTTGTCTCCTTCCTTCATATTACACCGATTAGCGTCGTCCAAAATTTGAAAATTTTGTCGTTGAGTAGATATTCTCATGTTCGGTTTTGCCGAATATACACTTTTGCTGTTTGATGTCGTCTAGCGTCGGTTGCAATGGCTTTGCGTCGACTACTACGTTGCTGTACTGCTTTTGGCGTCACTGGTACTGCTGTGCATGGACAAACTCTTCCCGATTGATTAGCTTCGTTTCTAGAATTTTCCACTCGCGCATATTCATACATACAAGTGGATTAAGGCGTGCTGTTTTTTATGAGATGGTACAACTGTATTTGGCTTCACAAGCGTTTTAATTGCGTTTTGTTTTTTTTTTTTTTTATTTTCCAACTTATTCTTTATTATAACTTTTAGAAAAGTTTTTGTTCGCAAAATTAAGCTTATTGCGTTTAATGAATTAAAAGTTTCGCTACTTTTATGTCACTTAAGTTCAATTGTTGGTAACAATCACGGGCGAGCCCCCAAATTTGTAGGATATTCAGTTCAAATAAAAGACTTCTTTGATTTTTAAAGTTTTATTATAAGTAAAATACTTATCACTTATTTTGTAAACTATTTTTAAATTAATGAATATTCAGTTTACTTTTATCAATTCAGTTTTATTATTTCATTACACTCTTTAGAGCCTGTTTATGTTGCAGACTTTTCCTTTCACCGTCCGATCTGTACTATCCGTTTTTAATATTTTCATATCTCTCAACTTTTGTATTTCGTTCGTTAAGTGTTTTTCAGTATTTTTTCAGAGTATGCATCGTACGTCATTACTTAAGGTGAGTACGTCTATGTCAGTAATAGGTCAAACCACATTCAGCGCTACATGTATGTGGGTTAATATTTTTGGATAACTATTTAAGGAAAAATGAATGCTTCCTTTGGAGGCTTTTCAGAAATAATTCAAACAGGTGGTAGTCTTTAAACTGATAGTTATTGATAAATAGATAATAATTATTGATGATAAATGATAGTTGTTATTGTAGCGATAAAGGATATCCCCGAATGTTTTAGGGAGTGTTATCTATGTTGATGTTCCATTGACGGATATAAAAGCGGTACGTTCCGTATCAGCCCGACTATCGCGGGAACGACTTAATATGACCACATGACCCCCAATCGTCAGTTCCATGTGGAACTTGAGGTCGCGAGAGCCTTGCTTGCTTAAAATGTTTGGAGACTACCATGTATTCATCAAATATAAAGATAAGTTGAATTTTGCTTTGACTAAATAAAATTTTATAAGTTTTTGATGGTCCGAAATTTGGAGAAATATCAACCAAAAAAGTAACAGCTCCACAAAATTTGGTGTCGCTAATAAACTCAAAATCGTCAATTATTGTCGTTTACATATTTTGAGTATTGAGCGTTGAGCAAAACCGCCAACAAGTGAAAGCCCATTAAAATATGCAATGAAAATGAATGATTCTTGTTGATTGAGCAGCTATGGCGTGAGTCCCAAACAAACCAACACACTTCTGATTACGCACACAAGCAAAGAGTACGTAGCTGCTGGGTACAACTTGTGCATTGCCAAATAAACGTCAATTATTGTGATTGTGTGTTCATTTGCATGTGTGTGTGTGGGTGTGTGATATAAATTGTGTTTATATATGTATAAATTCCGTGTGTTGTATTTATTTGTTACAGCGCATGTTGTGGTTATTGTTGTTGCTGCTGCTGGAATGCAATATAAGCATACAACTAATTCTACTTTGTACTCCGAACAAAATTGCAACATGCGCTCTCCAACACTTACACAAACTCGCATTAAAACTCATTTCCTTGTGCACAATTGCTTGCATATTATTAGGCGCTCAATCATGCCATCGAGCTGACCGCATTGCTCCCGTTTGATTGTGAAATAAAATTAAATAATTTGCAGATTCACATTTCAACACCCCAGCGCATGGAAACAATCAAATAATTAAAACCTTATTCCTGCTTAGTAATGTGTAATGGTATTTTATTGTTGTTGAAACATTAAAAGCTAGTCGGTTACATTTTTCTATGTATAAACATTCTTGCACAGGGTAGAGGGAAATTCACCATGTGGCTTGTAATTTCTCCCATTTTATTAAGAATTCAAAAAAAAAAATCTTTGAGTTGTCCTGCATAAAGCAAATTACGACAAAAGTTCAAAAGAAGCAGCAGTAAGAAAAGTAGGAAAACAAGAAGAAAAATAAAAGAATTTTAGTAAAAGTTATCGATGTTGATGGTTCTTTTCCTAATATAGATCCGGTATATTTCAGTTACAAGCACCATTAAGGTACAAGCCCGACCATCTCGCTAGCAATTTAACATGACCGTATTGAACCTTCTAGGTCGACCCGCCAAGACACCCCCCCTAGATTCATGAGGAACTCGGGAGCGCTAGAGCCGCACCTGCTAAAGAAAAAGGATTAGCCACGAATAGGGGAGGTGGAAAATTTGGTTGGAGAAGCTATAAATTGCACTGACAATACCTATAAATGTTTGCGCTACACACGCTCTTGAATCATACCTGCCGCGGGCATATTCTAAGACCTCTGACCCGCTGTGGTTAAAAGCATTTGTCACCATCGCTTCCGTAGAGACCCAGACAGTGGCTTAAAAGGCTTAATCTTTTGAGGTCCTGAGCCAGCATGGCATAGCCTTAGCGATATTAAGCACCTGAGAAAGTCTTACTGTGCCAGCTACCTACCTCACGTTTTTTGAAATTTTCTATGTCGTATTTCTGAAAACGAAAACGGAATGGACATATTTGTGATATACATGAAAAACCCTCCAAAGTCTACTTCGAAAAAAAAAAAAATTTATTTATCATTTGCAGATAAGCTTTTTTGTGAAAGTCTTCACATTCTACATAAACAAAAATCTGTGTATTTTTCGCCCAAAATCACTATTTAATATTAAAAAAAGTTCATACAAATTGTGACTTTTTAAAAGTCTCCAAAATCTGCAAAGCAAGTAATTTAAATTGTTCGAGCAAATTTTTCATGTACCTTAGCAACCTAAAATTTTTTTGACCTATTTCTAAACTCTCCAGAAATTTGTGTTTGTCGAGCAAATCTACTTCCCATGATTTTCAAACTCCTAGAGGTTTACAAAAACTTAAATAGATCGAGCAAAGTTAGCACTTATCATAACACTCTAAGTTTTATTATTTTTCGAAAGTCCCCAAGCTCTACACAAACAAAAGCCTATATATATTTATCGCGCAAAAATATTTCTCAGAAGTCCAAAACTCTGCAAAACAAATAGTTTAAATAATTTAGCAAAAATAGAAGTTTTTTAATTTTTTGATAGTCTCCAAGCTCTACACAAACAAAGAGCTGTATATTTATCGCGCAAAATTATTTTTCAAAAAAAATCACAAACCAAGAACCCTACAAAACAAATAATTTAAAATAATCGAGCAAGTACATTATAAAAAAAAAAAATGTAAGGCGCGATAACCTCCGAAGAGTTCTAAGGCCGAGCTTCTCTTCCAATTTGGGTCGTGCTCCTCTTTTTTCCCTACAAATTGACCGAACGGGACCTACATGTTTTATGCCAACTCCGAACCGCATCTGCAAGGCAGATGAGTTTTCACTGTGGGCCTTTCATGGCAGAAATACACCCGGAACGCTTGCCAAACACTGCCGAGGGGCGACTCCGCTTAGAAAAAATTTCTTCTAATTGAAAAACCTTATTTCTAAAATTTTGATGTTGCTTTGTCCGGGGTGTGAACCCAGGGCATAAGGTGTGGTAGGCGGAGTACGCTACTATCACACCATGGTAGCTGCCAGCAAGTAGTTTTCATATTTTTCAAAAGTCTCCAAACTCTACATGTATATTTGTCGCGCGAAATCACTATTCAGAAATAAAGAGTCCCAAACATTATTTGTGACCTTCAGAAAGTCTCCAAACTCAACAAAGCTAGTCAGATAAAGATTATGGCAAACTATTTATGTATCAAAGGAATCTAAAATGATTTTCTACTGTTCAATCTAGAAAAAATTTGTATTTATATAGCAAAACGTTCTGTGCCGTCTTACTCATCTTCTTATGGATTTCAAACTCCTCGGAGAAAATAAAAAGTTTAAAGATATCAAACAAAATCAGTACTCACTATAAGATTAAGTTCTCATACTTTTAGAAAGTCTCCAATTTAGACACGAACAAAAAGTTATGTATTCCCGTCTTGCAATGGTTTTCAAGCTCCTCCAAAATAACAAAATATTTAAACATATCGAATAAAATTGCGACTAACCATAAAACTCTGAGGTTTCACTTTTTTCAAAAGCCTCCAAACTCTACAAAAGCAGCACATTAAACTAATTTCAGGGAACTAAAAAAAATACGTGGCTATAGAAAATGCCACAAATTGTTTTTTAATTTGTCTACTAAATTTACTGCTTGATAAAATTATTTTTCCTTTTTTCTACAAGTCAATGCATTCTAAATATTAAAAATTTTCGAAATTCTATTAAATTTATCGAAACAGTAAACTGGGCAAATTTCATCGAACTAACTCAAGAACTCGCAGCATACCCGATTTTGTAAATTTTCTTCAAAATTTTGAACTCTTCAGCCAAAAAATCATTAAAGTTTTCAAATTGTTTGAAAGTCTCCAAATTTTATGGAAACTATACAAAAGATTTATTTAACATAACTCAGTTATTCGAAGTACACGCAACTCTTTGTCATAGAAGCATAAAATTTTGATTCATATTTTCTTCACTTTTAAGCCTTCACGCGATTACCTAGTTTAATAAACACATTTTTCGAAAGTCTCCAAACTACACAAAGTCCCTAAGTTAAACGTATTGCATTTCAGCAATTCGCAATTAAAGTATGCTATATTCTTTTATTCAAATTCTCCAAACTTTTCTGCTTATTAATACACGTAAGTTGTGCCAAAACGATAATTTAGAAATAAATATGTGTAATTTAAAATCTTTCGAAATTAAACCAAACAAAATTCTCAAGGTGAATCGCTCCGCTCGCATTCGTCATTGCGGCAAATAAGTGTCTTTTGCAAAGTGTAAAAACAAATAATTATATGTGAATTTTGACATTCAATTTGCATACTTGGTAATATTGCTAGATTCTTTTTATCAGCATCTAAATTTACATTCGTTTTCTTTGAGACTTTTAGCTGCTTTTGTTATTGTTTCATTGTTTCACACACCTTACACATAAATACAAAAACACATACTAGCGTAAAAGTTTCTGTTACCACTCACACGTACACACGCTC